>NC_057797.1:246959725-247193773 GCF_018294505.1 Triticum aestivum | reverse complement strand
TTTCCCTTTGAAGTTATCTTATTAGATTGAGTCTTTAAAGATTTGAGAACACTTGATGTATGTCTTGCCGTGCGTATCTGTGGTGACAATGGGATACCACGTGATTCACTTGATGTATGTTTTGGTGATTAACTTGCGGGTTCCTCCCATGAACCTATGCATAGGGGTTGGCACATGTTTTCGTCGTGATTCTTCGGTAGAAACTTTGGGGCACTCTTTGAGGTTCTATGTGTTGGTTGAATAGATGAATCTGAGATTGTGTGATGCATATCGTATAATCATACCCACGGATACTTGAGGTGACATTGGAGTATCTAGGTGACACTAGGGTTTTGGTTGATTTGTGTCTTATGGTGTTATTCTAGTACGAACTCTTGGGCTGTTTGTGACACCTATAGGAATAGCCCAACGGATTGATTGGAAAAAATAACTTTGAGGTGGTTTCGTACCCTACCATAATCTCTTTGTTCGTTCTCCGCTATTAGTGACTTTGTAGTGACTCTTTATTGCATGTTGAGGGATAGTTATGTGATCCAATTATGTTATTATTGTTGAGGGAACTTGCACTAGTGAAAGTATGAACCCTAGGCCTTGTTTCAACGCATTGCAATACAGTTTACGCTCACTTTTATCATTAGTTACCTTGCTTTTTTTTATATTTTCAGATTACAAAAACCTTTATCTACTATCCATATACCACTTGTATCACCATCTCTTCGCCGAACTAGTGCACCTATACAATTTACCATTGTATTGGGTGTGTTGGGGACACAAGAGACTCTTTGTTATTTGGTTGCAGGGTTGCTTGAGAGAGACCATGTTCATCCTATGCCTCCTACAGATTGATAAATCTTAGGTCATCCACTTGAGGGAAATTTTCTACTGTCCTACAAACCTCTGCACTTGGAGGCCCAACAACGTCTACAAGAAGAAGGTTGTGTAGTAGACATCAAGCTCTTTTCTGGCACCGTTGCCGGGGAGGTTAGCGCTTGAAGATATATCTTTAGATCTGGTAATCGAGTCTTTTAGTTTCTTGTTTTATCACTACTTTAGTTTATAAAAGAAAACTATAAAAAATGGTATTGAGTTTGTCTCATACGCTTCACCTTTTTAATATATTTCATAAGTATGATGGAAAGAAAATTGTGCTCAAGTGCTAGAAGAAGAAATCTATAAAATGTTTGGCACTAAATATTTGAATGATGAGCATGATTGCAATGTTGTTAGTACGAATTCTTTGAATATCCATGATACTAATGATGATTGCACTAGTGATGATGTCTCCTATAAACATGTCAATTTTTGTGGAGTACATTGGGTTTGTACGAACACACCAAATAGGGAAGATAGATATTGCAAGAGGCATAAGTACATAGAAACTGAATTGTTGCAAGAAAGTCTTGATGATTGTGCTGAAAAATTCAATATTTTTCGAGCCCCTTATGAAATTTGCAATGAACATGGTCTTTTAAATCTCCAATGCAAATTTTTTCATGACCGAATCGTATCCAAAAATTGTGATAATTTGATTACCCTTGAGCATCATAAAGAGCTTAGTCTTCTTTTGCGGTATGAGGAAATGAAACGTATAACTGAGGGTATTCCAAAGTTTAATCTTGATAGATTTCTTGATTTTGATCTAGAAAAATTTATATGTATTGTGCGGTGAATTGTATTGAAAATCCTTACATTGCCAACTACATAAAGAAAAGAAAACAAATAGAAGATGACGAGAATACTAATGAAAGGGAAGAGGCTTCCCAATACCCTCCTATTATTTCTTGTGATGAATCAGGTAACGAGGAGGAGCCTCCTATTCAACCAATCTCATTAATAAGGAGCTCCAAAAAGAGGATTGAACCCACACATGATCTGCTGAAGAAGAAGAAAAGAAAAAGGAAGAGAGGTAAAAAGATATCTCTCTCAAATAATGGTGCTCCTATTACTATTGTGCCTCATGAAAATATAATTGTGGAAGATAATGCTACTTCTTATGATCTTGAAAATCTTTTTGGCACTTGCTTGGAAGAATATGATAATTGCTATACTATTGGTGCTATCCATACTATTAATGATGACAGTGATTATGCTTATGATATGAAAATGCCCAAGCTTGGGGATGCTATGTTTGATGAAGATGATGTTTTTGAGAATATATTTTCTGCAATTAATGTTTGTCCTAAGCTTGGGGAAGCTATGATTAATGAAGATGATATTTTTAGTCTCCCAAGTTTTGATATGCAACTATATAATGATGATAGCATGCCTCCTACTTATGATGATTATTGTGATGATACTTATGCTATAAAAAGTAGTGATTATATTTATAAAACTTGTCAGGATTATGATTACCCCTTCTCTGAACATTACTCTTTTAATGTGGAAACAATTTATAGTATTCGAGTTTCCTATGATACTCCCACTATTCAGAATGAGAAGAACTTTGCTTATGTGGAGAGTAGTAAAAATTCTATGCTTGTAGATCATGAAAATAATGCTTTAGGTGCTGGTTATATTGTTGAATTAATTCATGATGCTACTGAAAATTATTATGAGGGAGGAATATATGCTTGTAGGAATTGCAATAATATCAAGTTTCCTCTTTATGTGCTTAAAGTTTTGAAGTTATGCTTGTTTTGCCTTCCTATGCTAGTAGATTATTGTTCCCATAAGTTGTTTGCTCAAAAAATCCCTATGAATAGGAAGTGGGTTAGGCTTAAATATGCTAGTCATATTCTTCAGGATGCTCTCTTTATGTTCCAATTCTTGTCCTTTATGTGAGCATCAATGAAATCATCATGCCTAGCTAGGGGCGTTAAATGATAGCGCTTGTTGGGAGGCAACCCAATTTTATTTTTGTTCCTGTTTAGTAATAAATAATTCATCTAGCCTCTATTTAGATGTGGTTTTACGCTTTTAATTAGTGTTTGTGCCAAGTAGAACCTTTCGGAAGACTTGGGGGAAGTCTTTATGATCATGCTGTAAAAAACAGAAACTTTAGCACTCACGAGAATTGCTGCCGTTTTTATTTAGAAGGTGATATTTAGTTAATTATTTTTCAGACGATTAATAGATAAATTCCTCAGGTTCAGAAATTTATTTGAGAATTTTATGAGTTTCAGAATTATACGTTTGATCCAGATTACTACAGACTGTTCTGGTTTTGACAGATTCTGTTTTTCATGTGTTGTTTACTTATTTTGATGAATCTATGATTAGTAAAAGAGTTTATAAACCATAGAGAAGTTGGAATACAGTAGGTTTAAAACCAATATAAATAAAGAATGAGTTCATTATAGTACCTTGAAGTGGTGATTTATTTTTTCTTATACTAACAGAGCTTACGAGTTTTCTGTTAAGTTTTGTGTTGTGAAATTTTCAAGTTTTGGGTAAAGATTCAATGGATTATGGAATAAGGAGTGGCAAGAGCCTAAGCTTGGGGATGCCAAAGGCACCCCAAGGTAATATTCAAGGACAACCAAAAGCCTAAGCTTGGGGATTCCCCGGAAGGCATCCCCTCTTTCGTCTTCATTCATCGGTAACTTTACTTGGAGCTATATTTTTATTCGCCACATGATATGTGATTTGCTTGGAGCGTCATTTTATTTTATTTAGTTTTGCTTGATGTTTGAATAAAATACCAAGATCTTAAATGCTTAAATGTTAGAGAGTCTTCACATAGTTGCATAATTATTCGACCACTCATTGATCTTCACTTAAATCTTTTGGAGTAGTTTGTTGTTGCTCTAGCGCTTCACTTATATCCTTTTAGAGCACGGTGGTGGTTTTATTTTGTAGAAATAGATGAACTATTAGGCTTCACTTATATCATTTTGAGAGTCCTAAACATCATGGTAATTTTCTTTGGTTATGAATTTAGTCCTAATATGATGGGCATCCAAGAGGGATATAATAAAAACTTTCATATAAAGCGCATTGAATACTATGAGAAGTTTGATGCTTGATGATTGTTTTGAGATATGAAGATGGTGATATTATATAGAGTCATGCTAGTTGAGTAGTTGTGAATTTGAGAAATACTTGTGTTGAAGTTTGTGATTCCCGTAGCATGCACGTATGGTGAACCGTTATGTGTTGAAGTCGGAGCATGATTTATTTATTGATTATCTTCCTTATGAGTGGCGGTCGGGGACGAGCGACGGTGTTTTCCTACCAATCTATCCCCCTAGGAGCATGCGCATAGTACTTTGCAATAAGTATGTGAGTTCTTTATGACTAATGTTGTGTCCATGGATTATACACACTCTCAACCTTCCACCATTGCTAGCCTCTCTAGTACCGCGCAACTTTCGCCGGTACAATAAACCTAGCATATACCTTCCTCAAAACAGCCACCATACCTACCTATTATGGCATTTCCATAGCCATTCCGAGATATATTTCCATATAACTTTCCACCGTTCTATTTATTATGACACGCTCCATCATTGTCATAGTGCTATGCATGATCATGTAGTTGACATTGTATTTGTGGCAAAGCCACCGTTCATAATTCTTTCATACATGTCACACATGCATCATTGCACATCCCGGTACAACGCCGAAGGCATTCATATAGAGTCATATTTTGTTCTAAGTATCGAGTTGTAATTGTTGAGTTGTAAGTAAATAAAAGTGTGATGATCATCATTATTAGAGCATTGTCCCAGTAAGGAAAGGATGATGGAGGCTATGATTCCCCCACAAGTCGGGATGAGACTCTGGACAAAAATAAATAAATAAAAGAGGCCAAAGAAGTCCAAATAAAAAAAGAGAGAAAAGAGGCCATAAAAATAGAGAAAGTCCCAAAAAATAAAAAAATGAGAGAAAAAGAGAGAAGGGGCAATGCTACTATCCTTTTACCACACTTGTGCTTCAAAGTAGCACCATGATCTTCATGATAGAGAGTCTCCTATGTTGTCACTTTCATATACTAGTGGGAATCTTTCATTATAGAACTTGGCTTGTATATTCAAATCATGGGCTTCCTCAAAATGCCCTAAGTCTTCGTGAGCAAGCAAGTTGGATGCACACCCACTAGTTTCTTTTGTTGAGCTTTCATACACTTATATCTCTAGTGCATTCGTTGCATGGCAATCCCTACTCACTCACATTGATATCTATTGATGGGCATCTCCATAGCCCGTTGACACGCCTAGTTGATGTGAGACTATCTTCTCCCTTTTTGTCTTCTCCACAACCACCCTTCTATACCACCTATAGTGCTATATCCATGGCTCACTCTCATATATTGCGTGAAGATTGAAAAAGTTTGAGAACATCAAAAGTATGAAACAATTTCTTGGCTTGTCATCGGGGTTGTGCATGATTTCAATATTTTATGTGGTGAAGATAGAGCATAGCCAGACTATATGATTTTATAGGGATGGCTTTCTTTGGCCATGTTATTTTGAGAAGACATGATTGCTTAGTTAGTATGCTTGAAGTATTATTGTTTTTATGTCAATATGAACTTTTATCTTGAGTCTTTCGGATCTGAATATTCATGCCAAAATTAAGAAGAATTACATTGAAATTATGCCAAGTAGCACCCCGCATCAAAAATTCTGTTTTTATCATTTACCTACTCGAGGACGAGCAGGAATTAAGCATGGGGATGCTGATACGTCTCCAACGTATCTATATTTTTTGATTGCTCCATGCTATATTATCTACTATTTTGAATGTTAATGGGCTTTATTATACACTTATATATCATTTTTGGGACTAACCTATTAACCCAGAGCCCAGTGCCAGTTTCTGTTTTTACCGTGTTTTAGGGTTTCGAAGAAAAGGAAAATCAAACGGAGTGCAATTGACCTAAAACTTCACGGAACTTATTTTTGGATCAGAAGAAGCCCGGGAGACTTGGAGTCCACATAAGGGGAGCTTCGAGGAAGCCACGAGGTAGGGGGGCGCGCCCACCCCCTGGGCGCGCCCTCCACCCTCATGGGCCCCTCGTGGCCCCCCTGACGTACTTCTTCCGCCTATATATCTCCATATACCCTAAAAACATCCGAGAGCACAATAGATCGGGAGTTCCGCCGCCAGAAGCCTCCGTAGACACCGAAAACCAATCTAGACCCGTTCTAGCACCCTGCCGGAGGGGGCAATCCCTCTCCGGTGGCCATCTTCATCATCCCGGTGCTCTCCATGACGAGGAGGGAGTAGTTCTCCCTCGGGGCTGAGGGTATGTACCAGTATCTATGTGTTTGATCTATCTTTCTCTCTCTCTCTCTCTCGTGTTCTTGAGGTGATACGATCTTGATGTATCGCGAGATTTTCTATTATATTTGGATCCTATGATGTTTCTTCCCCCTCTAGTCTCTTGTAATGGATTGAGTTTCCCCTTTGAAGTTATCTTATCGAATTGAGTCTTTAAAGATTTGAGCACACTTGATGTATGTCTTGTCGTGCGTATCTGTGGTGACAATGGGATACCACGGGATACACTTGATGTATGTTTTGGTGATCAACTTGCAGGTTCCGCCCATGAACCTATGCATAGGGGTTGGCACACGTTTTCGTCGTGATTCTCCGGTAGAAACTTTGGGTCACTCTTTGAGGTTCTATGTGTTGGTTGAATAGATGAATCCGAGATTGTGTGATGCATATCGTATAATCATACCCATGGATACTTGAGGTGACATTGGAGTATCTAGGTGACATTAGGGTTTTGGTTGATTTGTGTCTTAAGGGGTTATTCTAGTACGAACTCTAGGGCTGTTTGTGACACCTATAGGAATAGCCCAACGGAGTGATTGGATAGAATAACTTTGAGGTGGTTTCGTACCCTACCATAATCTCTTCGTTCGTTCACCGCTATTAGTGACTTTGGAGTGACTCTTTGTTGCATGTTGAGGGATAGTTATGTGATCCAATTATGTTATTATTGTTGAGGGAACTTGCACTAGTGAAAGTATGAACCCTAGGCCTTGTTTCAACGCCTTGCAATACCATTTACGCTCACTTTTATCATTAGTTACCTTGGTGTTTTTATATTTTCAGATTACAAAAACCTTTATCTACTATCCATATACCACTTGTATCACCATCTCTTCACCGAACTAGTGCACCTATACAATTTACAATTGTATTGGGTGTGTTGGGGACACAACAGACTCTTTGTTATTTGGTTGCAGGGTTGCTTGAGAGAGACCATCTTCATCCTACGCCTCCTACGGATTGACAAACCTTAGGTCATCCACTTGAGGGAAATTTGCTACTATCCTACAAATCTCTGCACTTGAATGCCCAACAACGTCTACAAGAAGAAGGTTGTGTAGTAGACATCAGTGCCGCCCCTGGCCCTCATGGGGGCTCCCACCCGTCCTAGTGGAGGCCGCATGCTCCGCACTGGTGGGAAGACAAGAAGACTAGTTTAGGTGCGGGATGCGGCTGTTCTTTTTCTTGCTTTCTGTAGTTGGTTTGCAACTTCTTGAATGAAGATTGGAGCTTTCGTGTCTTTCGTTCACAAGGGTTGGAAAATTTCTCTCTTTTCATTCGCCTCCCCAATCTTGTTTTAGGAAGAGCAGCAGTTGCCCATCTCTCTTCCTTACATGTCCCGTGCGCAGGGGCTGGGTACGGTGTGCGCGCCTGGGCTCGCCCACGACCACACCTTGCTGAAGCCCTGCTACCTTGGGCTTCAGTGTCTTTATCCTCGTGGGACACTCTTAGAGGAACTTGCGGGCATGCGCATCCTCTCAAGTCCGTGCCTCTGGGCATCATGACGTGATGTGCTAGCTACGGCCAACCCATGCTCGGGGGCTCACGCGAGGTGAGACGAGATGCCTCATGAGGTCTTCTGACCCCGCGGCTGCAGGGCATCTCCTGAGGCTCAACGGCTCTTGTGCCTTCAAGAGGGAAGCCCTCGGAAGACATCCTTGAAGCAAGGGGCGCGCCCTCATGGCATGTGAGTCTACTGCAAATACATCCAGCTAAGTCGTCCTAACTACGCTCAGTAGCAGCGTGGATATCACGACACAACATAAAAATAGCAAGCATAGCAAGATGGAGCAAGTACCATGGTTTATTACACGCCCCAACGGGGCCTTCTCCTTCTCTTTGTTCAATGCAGGAAAAGAAAAAAATCAAAAGCAAGCCACGCGACTACAGCGGCTCTGGAGGCCTAGACCTGGGAGCACCCAAGCTCAGTTGGAGTCCTCCTCCTGCTTCACCGATGTGCGTGGGCGATGCAGCTGGTCACCCTCCCCGGTCCAAGCCTCACGGCGTAGCAGCTCCTCGTCCTTGTCATCTCCCATGCACTGCCCAGAATCGGAGCCCCCACTTCTGGAGGCGGCGCGGACGTCGCCAAGGGAAAGTTTACCACCAGCAGCGGTGATGCCATTGTCGTCGTCCTCGTTGTCATTGTCTCTATCCATACAGCACCCCAGGCACTGGCCGCCTTCTCCGAAGACCCTGACATAGAGGGTCACGACGCCGTTGTACCTGAAGTGGAGGGTGCACCTCCCATGCAGACCATGCACGCGGGCAAGCAGCTTGCACCCGCGGTTCAAGAACACATTGCTAGCGGCAATGACTTCAACATCCACCCACGAGGCCTAGCTACAGCAACCGTCAGCCTACAACCAGAAGCCACTAGGCCCTCCGGCCGGCATCACACTCGCAAAGGAGCGCGGAAGCTGGAGCCAGATGCCCACTGGCCTCTCCGTCCACACGACGAACTCCGGAGATTAATCGGCTGAGTGGGAGCATGGTCAAGGCGGCCGGACGATCGCCGCACGCCTCCCCCCATCGCCAAGGCGAGCTGTCCATGGTAGCCCCTGCCACGGGAGGAAGCTCCGCCGCGGCTGCAGGAGGTAGCGCCGGCTACTGAATAAGCACTCCCGCGCCCTCGAGGGGCCACCACTGGGGTCGGCACATGCTTCCGGGGCCGCCCACGCCCCCTCTTGGGTGGCTGTGAGCCTGGCCCCTCCTTGGGAGCCTTCCCTTTCTCCGCCGCGGAAAACCTCCTCATCGGTGCCATGGGGGTTGTGACGAGACGACGAGAACAAGAAGGAAGAAGATGGAGCAAGCAGCAGGAAGATGGAGATGAGTAGGGGGCTCCACTCCTCCCCCTATTTATAGCCAGGAAGAGGCCAACCGCGAGCCTCCATGATCCCTAGTAATGATGATCTTTCTTGCATTCAGCAGGCTATTGTCAAGTCGAATGGTTGCCGAGGCGGCATGGGGAAGTGGAGACGCCCACGTCCCATCAAGCGCCGCACGTCGACCGGGCCCACAGGCGGTTGGGGCCCACAATGCTTCGCCATTGCCCTTTGGCTTTGCCTCAAAGCCAAGTCTGAGCGCACCTTGTGCCCGGGGGCTACTGTCGGTGTTCCGAGAACCGGGGTACCCAGACTTGCCTGCCTGTGGCCCATGATGTGGCTCCATCGATGGCCTGGTGTGGCCCATCATCAGCATCAACAACCCAAGACTCTCGTGAGGGGCCAAGTCTCACGAGGCGGACGATGCCAAGACCTTCAGAAGGACTGACCTCACTAGGCTAGCTCCTGAGGAGCGGAGATTCCTATGCAAGCCCCATCCTCGCGAGGTTCAGATGACGCAAGCCATGACGATCAAGGCCAGGCGGGCGCCAGCGGGCGCAGTACAGTAGGTTTCCTCTTTGGTGCTAAAGAGGCAAGTGCAGGCGCGGACTCCCTAGGAATCAACCAAAGGTTCCCATTTCTATGCTACAACACCAGTACCACCATGACGATAGGACGGAGGTCATCGCCGAGCCCACCACGACGTCATGACCAGAAGCTTTGCAGGCGAAGACGACCTTTCGTCAGGATAAGATGTACTAGTTGTATCCCTTTGAATTTGGCCATTGTGGGATCCCTTCCGGTCTTCATTTTGCAGAGAGGACTAAGGTCGCTATAAATACAGCCTAGGCTCCACCATAGGGCGGGAGAGACCATCCATATCCTCACCAGCTCATACAAGCACAAGAAGAATCCTCCTGATGTTGTTCTTCCCCTGTACCAGTTCATCCCCAGCCCACCGTGAGGCTAATTCACCACAAAGTAGGAGTAGGTATTACACCGCAAGGTGGCCCGTACCTGGGTAAACTTCCTTGTCCCATTCTTTTCTAGTTATCGAGCTAGGCAGTGAGGTCGACGAGTTGGAAGACTGGGGAGGTTGAGTTCTTCGCACACACCCCAGAGTTCGAATCTATCTTCGATCTGCGGAGCCCTCAATCCGACAAGTATGATCAGACACATGATCACAAGAGTGTCTTGCGAGCATAAAACAAATTGTAGCATAGGAAACAAACAACCAAAAAGATCAAAGTAGCAAGAGAAGCAAATGAAACCTACAAAAGAGTAAGATATACTATCTCTCTCAAAGCCTGTGATCTATAGACTTTCTCCCCCTTTGGCAACAAGTTACCAAAAAAATTAAAAATGTAGTGTTATACGACACTCTAGGCACGATCTCTGGGAGCTCTTGAGGTGGCCTTCTGGCTTGTTACTCTGGTGTGCGTAGATGGCATGGAGAGGACGACATCTACAAATACTTCATACGATGTCCGTGGAGCTGGAGGGGTTGACACTGGAGGTGCAACCATGGCAGTTGTTGCATGTGTTGAAGTAGTAGTCCTAGAGTCTTGGACAACTGGCACTGCTGACGACCTTTGTGCCCTTGGCACTCTCTGGAAAGTATCGGTGGTTGGTCTGTCCTCCCTATCCTCAACTTCTTCCTCGAACTTCTCCAAAGTGGTCTATATCTCTGTGACCTTCAAATCTAGATCATGAAATTTAGTCTCAATGATCCTCTCAAGGCTCTCTTGATTTTGAGTCAGGGTGGCCAAGCCCTTCTCAATTCTAACTCTAGCTCAAGAAGATAACTGAGTTGATCTTGCTTGGTCTTGAGCATCACTGTAGAAGCATCTGGTGCACTTGTCGCCTTTCCTAATTTTGCAGCCTTTGCTCTCTCTCTCTCTCTCCCTCTCTCTCCCTCTATTCTCCTGGGCTTCTGCACAAGTAGGATGGGATGCATCCATGACAACCTCGTTGTCTTCAAAATCTGGCCTCAGCGGAAAGTGCTCTTTATCAAGAAGACATGTCCCAGTTCCCATCTTGGAATTGATCAACATTTTAATGTGAGGGGCATATCCACAAGATCTCTTCTGATCAGCAGTTGTTCTCTTCAAAGTCTCAACAATCAAGATCATCACCTTGAACTTCTAAGGTACATCAAACATGTGGAGAAAGTTAATTGAGTGAACACAGATCATTCTATGATCTCCTGACTCGGGAAAAAGAGTGTGCCTCAAGATAGCGTTGATAGTGGTCAGACCAGACAGCATATAGTATATGGATCCAAGCTTATGAGTTTCCAAGGCATCATTAGGAATAGTCTTGTACATCTTGGCCATGGAGTTGTGATCCTTCCTAGGCTTGGCATATACATCAGTGTCATTCTCCTCTTCCTTTGGGGCATTGATCAACTTGTCCCATTCAGAGATTGTCGATTGTGTCAGGACCCCGACTCAATGCCACATCGATCTAGCATGTAACACCTCATATCACTTTGTGGCCTCACGCACGGTATCCCCATGGTGTCGCCTTACCTTTGCCGGGACCGTTTGCGCCTTTTGGCACACGTATATGATGGTGTCGCTAGCATCCATATGATAAAGAGCCCGGGCTGACATGGCTAGTCGTAAACCCAAAGTGGCACTAACTTACAGGGACAGGCATCCATGACCCAGCATCGAACATGTCGGTGATCAGCGAGTGAATCCAGGCTGTAGCACTGGGCTAACAGGACTCCGGTGAACCGGGCTGTAGCGGGCTAACAGGACTCCGGTATTCATCGCGTGACATTTCCCCGAAGGGACAGACACAGGATCGGAGAAGGACACATGCCGGCCAGCCTAAGTGTTCCGGAGCAGTAGCAAGCTACCAGGGCTCAGTGGAAGCACTAGGAGACATTTCCCGGTAAGAGAGGCTACTAAGAATAAACAACTAGATAGTCGAATCCCACACATAGCAATACACATTACACGTACGCATAACATGCAAGTATGTGTTGTACAACATGGCATCACAACATAACTCAACAATCATATAGATAAAGGCTCAGAAGAGCCATCATAGCATTTATTGCAAACAGGGGTCACAAGACCCGTCATACAGAGCATACAAGCAACAAGCAGAAGCATTACATGTCTGGGTACAGACACCTACAAATGAAAAAGGCTGAAGAGCCTGACTATCTACAACATCCGATCAAGATCGTAGCTGAGGTACTAGCTACTAGTCGAAGTCCACAAGAACACTAGTAAGACCGAAGTCTCCGCTGCAAAACATAAATAAAGCAACATGAGTACAAAGGTACTCAGCAAGACTTACATCAGATCCTATCATACATGCATCTGTATCAAGAGGTAATGTGGGGTTTATTTGCAGCAAGCCAGCTTTGACTCTGTGGCTATCCTGTTCTACGACTACCAGAAACTCTGGAGGTGAGACAACGTACACGAGTCCACTAAGCACCACACAATACACTACTATGGAATCATCCCCGTCTCCCTACGGAAAGGCCATCCATAGCACTCACACTTGTCTTGAGCATTTTAGAGTATCCACTTCAAGTTGTCTATGTACCATGTAAGCATCCAAGAAGTCCATAACCGCGGACCCGGCTATTTGAATAGATCAGGTTAACCCTGCAGGGGTGTACTTCTTCACACACGCTCTCGCCACTTACCGCCATGTACACGTCATGTATCTCGGCAACCTTCAAGCGGAAGCCTGGCGAGGGTGTCGGCCACGACCTGACTAACCACACAAGACTCTAGTCCAGGTTTATCGCCTATTCGGGTTCCATCCGCAAGGAGATCCGGCCGGGGTGTCGCTCACGGCCCCAAACGATGTGAGCAGGGTTCCCGAGCCCACCAACCGGGTGCCACTCGGTACACCGGGCCACGTGTGCCTAGTCTGTCCCAAGCCCACCCTGCCGGGTGCCACTTGGTAGAAAAATAGCACTACCTACAAACACCAGAAACTAGTTGTGACTCCTGGACAGAGATCAAGTTGGCTAATAAGTCGAGAGGGGCACTTAAGCATTCCAATGTGTGGTAGTATCGAGTCATTGGACAACATACATAGAACTCAGTGCTTAAGGACGGTTCCAGTGAGACAACCCACCATGTACTCCTACATGGCCTCTCACCGCTACCTTTACCAAATCGTGTTCACACACTTCACTCTCAGCATCAGAACATATCGTGACACTCCAATTCATTCCCAATGAACCAGACCTGACACAACTCTAAGCAATAGCAGGCATAGCATGGTAGGAACACAACCATGGCTTCAATCAACTCCTACACATGCTAGTGGGTTTCAACTATTTACTGTGGCAATGACAGGTCATGCAGAGGAATGGGTTCAACTACCGCAGCACAAAGTAGCAGATGAATCGTTGTTGTCCTAATGCAATAACTGAGAGCAGGAGCGAGAGAGTAGGGTTTTATCGAAATGAACAAGGGGGTTTGCTTGCCTGGTAAATCAACAAGGGAGGCACTGCTTCACAGACAGGTACTCTGGAACGTCTCCGGAGCAGGACCTATCGAGAAGGAACGGTGCCGGCAATCAAAACACAATCATATGCAACAATATGATGCATGAACATGGCATGTAGATGTGATGCTGTTTGAGCTAATGCAACTAGTATTCATTTGGTTTGAAGTCCATTTGAACCAAAGGTTCAAATGCATCTCCAAATTAAGCTCCTATATATGCCATAATGTGTTTTCTCATATTCAGCATGTATAAGTTGGTTTTTCATGCATGAAACTAGTACAGATGGAAAGATTGCATTTTTCTGATAATTTTTCATATATAAATTATTTTAATCTGAGCTACGGTTGAATTGTTATGAATTTTTGAAGTTTAAATCAATTTCTGGAATTTTCTGATTTAATTTAAATCCAGAAATATATATATTGCGCCAGCATGACGTCATCACTACATCAGCGGGTCAACGCGGCTGTCCAGGGTCAAACCTGACGTGTGGGGTCCACACGTCAGTGACACTGGGGTTAACCCCGAGTCAAACCTGGCCGATTAGCTTTGACTAAGCCCTGGGGCCCACTCGTCAGCGTCAGTAGGTGGGGATTAGTGCCTAATTAGCAGAGCCACGTCAGCCCGCCGGAGTTCTGGCCGGCGGCGACCCATAGCACGGCGGCGACTCGCCGGACTTGCGCTACAAGCGGCGTTTGGTCGCGCGAAGACCACCGGGGCGTAGCCCGTCGTCGCCCGCAACCAGGGGAGCTGGTTGGGGGGCTGCGGGGGCGCCGGAGCTCGCCGGAGCAAAGCTTGCGGCGGCGGCCGGAGCTCGGCGACTTGCGGCCGCGGCGTTGTGATGCACGGCAGTGGAAGCGGAGGGCTCCTACGGCCTCCTGGCGTCACCAGGAACACGGTGACGCGCGCGGGAGTGGCTGGCTTGGGCTCGTGCCACCGTGGCGCCATGGCCGGCGGCGAGGAACTTACGGGCGCGGTGGTTGAGCTAGCTAGAGGGGGCAAACGAGCACGGGGAGGAGGGGGTTCGGTGCGGGGGCTCACAGCGAGACCAGCGAGCGCGAGGACGAGGTCGGGGATGCCCGGTAGCTCCCGAATCGACGGCGAGGATCCACGGCGGCCGGAGGCGAAGTTGGCGACGGCGACGGCTCCACTGGGTGCTCCGTCTTGCGTGGCTCGACGAGGAGGTAGAGGGGGTCACGGCGGATCTGGGGAGCGTGTTGAGGAGGCGAGGGGGAGGCGGTGGCTACGGTGATGCTCGTCGGCGGCGGCGATGATTCTCGGGTGAGAGAGAGAGAGAGCAGGGGGAGAGGAGGAGGGCGAGGGAGAGTGCGAGGGGGGCGGGGTGGCTGCGTGGCGTTGTCTGGGCATAGAGGGCGACGAGAAGGGCGCCAGACAGGCAGGGAGGGAGGTGGCGTGGCGCGGTGGCGCGCGCGCGCGCCGGGCACGCGCCGTCCCCCTGTCGGGGAGGAAGACGACAGGGGAGGGGGGGCCAGGTGGGCTGGGCCGCCTGCTGGCTGGGCCGGCCTGCTGCGACTGGGCTGCACAGGGGGGAGCCCCAGGTAAGCCCCCCCTTCTTTTTATTTTTGTTTTCTATTTTTTTCTGACATTTGTTTTGATTTAATAAAATACTAAACCAATTTATTACCTTATGCCAATTTTTGCAGGAGCTAGATATATTATTCCAGAGCTCCTTTATAAATGGCATAATTTTTGGACCATATATTCATATATATAGAAATATATTTCCAATGCAAATATTTATCGAATTAATCCAAATGGCCAAAATAAATATCCATGAGCTCCTAAAAATATTGTTTTGATTTTTATCTCTGTCCAATATTTTCAGAGGGCAACATGAGCATTTTCTTGGACCCTTTTGGAGAAATTTTTAGTTGGGTCATTTTCAAAAATGATTCTGAGGGTTCCACCAATCCTCATTTCAAATTTAAATGAAATTTAAATATGATGCACAAATGGCTAGCTAGTCTAAGTCATACCAGACTAGGGATGTGACAACTCGCCCCCACTTGAAAGAATCTCGTCTCGAGATTCAGGGGTCGACGGAAAGAAAGCGGGGTACTCCAGTCGAAGACGATCTTCTCGCTCCCAAGTAGCTTCTCTCTCGGAATGATGAGACCACTGAACTTTGAGAAACTTGATGTTCTGACGTCGGGTAACACGCTCGGCTTGATCAAGAATGCGAACCGGGTACTCTCGGTATGTGAGGTTATCTTGGAGATCAAGCGTTTCGTGGTCCACTCCGCGGATGGGATCCGAGAAGCAACGCCTGAGTTGAGAGACGTGGAAGACATCATGAACTCGAGAAAGATGTGGGGGTAGTTCCAACTGGTAGGCAACCTCTCCTCGTTTAGCGAGAATGCGAAAGGGACCAATGTAACGAGGAGCCAACTTGCCCTTGATACCGAAACGATGGGTACCCTTCAAATGAGTAACCCGAAGGTAAGCTTGGTCGCCAATTTCATAAGTCATATCCTTATGATGACGATCGTACTGGCTCTTCTGACGAGACTGGGCTGTTTTCAAATTCTCACGAATGATGCGAACTTGCTCTTCTGCCTCCTGGATCATGTCCGGTCCAAAGAATTGTCTTTCACCGGTTTCTGACCAGTTCAAAGGTGTTCGACATCTTCGTCCATAGAGAACCTCAAAAGGAGCTTTCTTGAGGCTGGATTGATAGCTATTGTTATAAGCAAACTCGGCAAAAGGAAGACATTTCTCCCAATCCATACCGAATGAGATAACGCAAGCTCTAAGCATGTCTTCGAGAATTTGATTGACCCGTTCCACCTGACCACTCGACTGAGGGTGGAAAGCGGTACTGAAGGAAAGATGGGTTCCCATGGCAGTTTGGAAACTCTCCCAGAAATGAGAAGTGAAAAGACTGCCACGGTCTGAATTGATCTCTAGTGGAACACCATGGAGTGATACTATTCGAGAAATATATAAGTCAGCAAGCTGACTAGCAGTGATACTCTCTCGAACAGGAAGGAAGTGAGCCACTTTGGAGAGACGATCAATGACTACGAAGATAGCATTATTCCCTCTCTTGGTCCTGGGAAAGCCGGTGATGAAGTCCATACCAACTTTATCCCATTTCCATTCAGGAATAGCTAAAGGCTGAAGGGTGCCAGCAGGTCTTTGATGCTCTGCCTTAACGCGACGACAAACGTCACATTTAGCAATGAACTCAGCGATTTCTCTCTTCATCCTAGTCCACCAGAACCTCTGGCGTAGGTCCTGATACATCTTAGTACTACCGGGATGAATCGTGAGAGGAGATTCATGCGCCTCCTTAAGAATCAATTGTCGCAGATGTTGATTCTTGGGAACCACCAAGCGATTCTCAAAGAAAACAACACCACGATCATCCATAGAGAAACACCCACCAATTCCCTTCTTAATGTTTCTCTTGATGCGGATAACCCCCCTATCAAACTTCTGGTCAGAGATGATCTGATCCTCAAGGGTAGGTTTCGCCACCAAGGTAGAAAGAAATCCGCGAGGAGCTATGTGAAGATTAAGCTTACAGAATTCCTCATGGAGAAGTGGTTGGCCTTGCTGCAACATGAGATTGTTGCAATAGGATTTACGGCTTAGTGCATCAGCCATGACATTGGCTTTGCCTGGGGTGTAGGTAATCCCTAGATCATAATCTGTGATCAACTCCAACCAACGTCTTTGCCTAAGGTTCAGATCTGGTTGGGTGAAGATATACTTGAGACTCTGGTGATCGGTGTAGATCTCGCAACGTTTACCAAGAAGGTAATGTCGCCAGGTCTTGAGTGCATAGACTACGGCTGCAAGCTCTAGATCATGTGTAGGATAATTCTCCTCATGTGGATGCAACTGTCGAGATGCATAGGCAATCACATGACGATCCTGCATAAGAATGCAACCTAGTCCCTGTCGTGAGGCATCGCAGTAGATAATAAAGTCTTTAGTGAAATCCGGTGGCACAAGTATGGGAGCAGAAGTCAGGCGTCTTTTCAGTTCCTGGAAACTGTACTCACACTGTGGGGACCACTCGAACTTTTTATCTTTCTTGAGAAGTTCCGTGAGGGGTTTGGCCACTTTGGAGAAGTTTTCAACAAAGCGGCGACAATAGCTGGCTAGACCAAGGAAGCTCCTAACTTGTTTAACGGTCTCAGGTGGAGTCCAATCGAGAACGGCTTGAACTCTCTCGGGATTTACAGCAATGCCCTTACCAGAGATTACGTGACCTAAGTAGGTCACTTCTGACAACCAAAATTCACACTTGGAGAACTTGGCATAAAGGCGGTGCTCTCTGAGTTTTTCTAATACAAGTCTAAGATGTTCGGCATGCTCTTTCTCGTTCTTCGAGTAAATAAGAATATCATCGAGGTAAACCACGACGAACTTATCTAAGTACTCCATGAAGATCGAGTTCATCAGGCGGGAGAATGTGGCTGGGGCGTTGGTTAGGCCGAAGGACATGACGGTGTACTCGTACTGACCATAACGAGTGACAAAAGCTGTCTTGGGAATGTCCCCATTTCTGATTTTGATTTGGTGGTATCCTAACCTTAAATCCATCTTGGAGAAGACTGAGGATCCAGCGAGCTGATCATACAGGTCGTTGATCCTGGGGAGCGGATACTTGTTCTTTATCGTGACCAAATTAACGGGACGATAATCAACAACCATCCGGTCCGTACCGTCTTTCTTCTTGACAAAGAGGACGGGGCAAGCCCAAGGAGAAGAACTAGGACGGATGAAACCCTTTTGCAAGGACTCATCGAGTTGTTTCTTAAGCTCGGCTAGTTCTAAGGGTGCCATCTTGTAAGGTCTCCGGGAGATTGGAGCTGTTCCTGGGATAAGATCTATGACAAACTCTACTTCTCTGTCAGGTGGAACACCTGGCAGTTCCTCTGGAAAGACATCCGGAAAGTCACGGACTACCGGAATATCTTCAAGGTCTGGAAGAGGGCTGGCATTAAGAGAATAGAGCTGACGCTTTGCAACTCTAGTGGAGACGGTGACTATCTTGCCAGATGGGTGTGTAAGCTGAACAGATCTGGTGTAGCAATCAATCTTGGCATGATGAGCTGTCATCCAGTCCATACCCAAGATGATGTTAATATCTGAGGACTTGAGGGCTACAAATGATGCAAGGAATACAAGTCTATCAACAAGGATTTCATTACCATGGCTGATTCTGGTGGTCTGCCATCTAGACCCTGGGGTTTGGATTTCAAGCGGAGTTGGCATATCACAAAATGACATGTCGTGCAAACGAGCATAGCCTTCAGAAATGAAGGAGTGAGATGCTCCAGTATCGAATAGAACTGATGCTGGGTGACAATTGACAAGGAGTGTACCAAGAACGACATCTGGATCATCATGAGCGTCTTTAGCTGAGACGTGATGCACACGTCCACGTTCAGTGGGAACTGACTTGACACTGATCATCTTGCGTGATGGCTTAATACAGCCAACAGTCTTCTCGGGCTGGGGTGGAGCATAACTAGTGTGAGAGCAAACACGTTCATAGTGTCCTGGCTTCCCGCATGTGAAGCAAGTCCCTGAGGTTGGACGTGGACCCGCACCAACAAGCGGTCTACCAGTAGGCCTGGGTGGAACATATGACTGAGCTAGGGAAGACACCACATAGGATGGCCTCGGTGTATATCCGGAAGGAAGAGCGGAGTTTGGAACCCAAATCCGGCGTTTCTGGGAACTAGAGCCAGAGGAAGATCCCAAATCACGGGTGTGCTTACGAGACTCCTCGTAAGTGAGTTGAGCTGTCTCTGCATTAATGGCTTTGTTCACAAGGGCTTGGAATGTGTCGCAATGATGCAGGTGGAGATCACGGCGCAACTTGGGGTTAAGACCCTTTCGGAACCTAGCCTGCTTCTTGGCGTCCGTGGACACTTCTTCTGTGGCATAACGGGCGAGGTTCTCGAACTCTCTGCTATAAGCATCAACAGCCATCTTACTCTGGGTGAAACTGCAGAACTCTTCTCTCTTGCGATCAAGGAGGGCCTGGGGAATGTGATGCTCGCGAAAAGACTCAGTGAAATCCTTCCAGGTAGGAATCTGGCCAGCTGGAAGCATAGCCTCATAGTTCTGCCACCAAAGACTAGCAGGACCTTCCAGGTGGTATGTGGCATAAGTGACCTTGTCATCTTCAGCTACGTTCGCGGAACGCAGCTTATGAGTGATGCTACGGAGCCAGTCGTCTGCATCGAGTGGCTTGATGGAATGATGAATGGTAGGTGGGTGAAAATGAATGAAGTCATGAATGGTAGCAGACCCTTTGAACTGATATGCGGTGTTCTCCTCGATACGTGCCAACAAGCGGTTGGACTCACGCTTGTTCCTCTCCATTTCTAACATGAACTCTGTCAACGAAGGCTGGTCAGGAGGATCCTCATTCCTACCATCTCCGTGGTTCTGGCTACGAGCGACGGAACTTCGCTTAGCTGATGACATCCTGAGAGACGAACCAAGGACGGAATTAGCATCAATCTATAGACTATAGAATGTAGGACAAGGGATTAGTATCACTCGAACTCCTAGGGAAGTTTCGGCAGCATAACGACAGTAAAATGCTTAGAATGAGACATCCTACTAAAATGGGGTAACAACATACTCATCAGCATTACTCAAGGTTCTGAGATCATACTAAACAGACTACACCGGAAATACTCAAAACTGGGGTATGACTCTGATCAACCAATCCTATGGGACTACAGAGTAGTAACACGTGATCCTAATAGACGGAAGAGAAAGCCTAGTTCCTTAACCCCGTTGGAAAGATAGGACGACTTAGATCAGAAAGTCATGAGGTATAAGGAGTAAAAAGAGCCTTACGTTCCTTCCCACAATCAATTCCCTTACATAACTAAAGATTTTCTAGACTCAACTTCGACCAGTTGGCTTGGTAATCCTACAGGCAGTCAGGCTCTGATACCAGCGCTGTCAGGACCCCGACTCAATGCCACATCGATCTAGCATGTAACACCTCATATCACTTTGTGGCCTCACGCACGGTATCCCCACGGTGTCGCCTTACCTTTGCCGGGACCGTTTGCGCCTTTTGGCACACGTATATGATGGTGTCGCTAGCATCCATATGATAAAGAGCCCGGGCTGACATGGCTAGTCGTAAACCCAAAGTGGCACTAACTTACAGGGACAGGCATCCATGACCCAGCATCGAACGTGTCGGTCATCAGCGAGTGAATCCAGGCTGTAGCACTGGGCTAACAGGACTCCGGTGAACCGGGCTGTAGCGGGCTAACAGGACTCCGGTATTCATCGCGTGACATTTCCCCGAAGGGACAGACACAGGATCGGAGAAGGACACATGCCGGCCAGCCTAAGTGTTCCGGAGCAGTAGCAAGCTACCAGGGCTCAGTGGAAGCACTAGGAGACATTTCCCGGTAAGAGAGGCTACTAAGAATAAACAACTAGATAGTCGGATCCCACACATAGCAATACACATTACACGTACGCATAACATGCAAGTATGTGCTGTACAACATGGCATCACAGCATAACTCAACAATCATATAGATAAAGGCTCAGAAGAGCCATCATAGCATTTATTGCAAACAGGGGTCACAAGACCCGTCATACAGAGCATACAAGCAACAAGCGGAAGCATTACATGTCTGGGTACAGACACCTACAAATGAAAAAGGCTGAAGAGCCTGACTATCTACAACATCCGATCAAGATCGTAGCTGAGGTACTAGCTACTAGTCGAAGTCCACAAGAACACTAGTAAGACCGAAGTCTCCGCTGCAAAACATAAATAAAGCAACATGAGTACAAAGGTACTCAGCAAGACTTACATCAGATCCTATCATACATGCATCTGTATCAAGAGGTAATGTGGGGTTTAGTTGCAGCAAGCCAGCTTTGACTCTGTGGCTATCCTGTTCTACGACTACCAGAAACTCTGGAGGTGAGACAACGTACACGAGTCCACTAAGCACCACACAATACACTACTATGGAATCATCCCCGTCTCCCTACGGAAAGGCCATCCATAGCACTCACACTTGTCTTGAGCATTTTAGAGTATCCACTTCAAGTTGTCTATGTACCATGTAAGCATCCAAGAAGTCCATAACCGCGGACCCGGCTATTCGAATAGATCATGTTAACCCTGCAGGGGTGTACTTCTTCACACACGCTCTCGCCACTTACCGCCATGTACACGTCATGTATCTCGGCAACCTTCAAGCGGAAGCCTGGCGAGGGTGTCGGCCACGACCTGACTAACCACACAAGACTCTAGTCCAGGTTTATCGCCTATTCGGGTTCCATCCGCAAGGAGATCCGGCCGGGGTGTCGCTCACGGCCCCAAACGATGTGAGCAGGGTTCCCGAGCCCACCAACCGGGTGCCACTCGGTACACCGGGCCACGTGTGCCTAGTCTGTCCCAAGCCCACCCTGCCGGGTGCCACTTGGTAGAAAAATAGCACTACCTACAAACACCAGAAACTAGTTGCGACTCCTGGACAGAGATCAAGTTGGCTAATAAGTCGAGAGGGGCACTTAAGCATTCCAATGTGTGGTAGTATCGAGTCATTGGACAACATACATAGAACTCAGTGCTTAAGGACGGTTCCAGTGAGACAACCCACCATGTACTCCTACATGGCCTCTCACCGCTACCTTTACCAAATCGTGTTCACACACTTCACTCTCAGCATCAGAACATATCGTGACACTCCAATTCATTCCCAATGAACCAGACCTGACACAACTCTAAGCAATAGCAGGCATAGCATGGTAGGAACACAACCATGGCTTCAATCAACTTCTACACATGCTAGTGGGTTTCAACTATTTACTGTGGCAATGACAGGTCATGCAGAGGAATGGGTTCAACTACCGCAGCACAAAGTAGCATATGAATCGTTGTTGTCCTAATGCAATAACTGAGAGCAGGAGCGAGAGAGTAGGGTTTTATCGAAATGAACAAGGGGGTTTGCTTGCCTGGTAAATCAACAAGGGAGGCACTGCTTCACAGACAGGTACTCTGGAACGTCTCCGGAGCAGGACCTATCGAGAAGGAACGGTGCCGGCAATCAAAACACAATCATATGCAACAATATGGTGCATGAGCATGGCATGTAGATGTGATGCTGTTTGAACTAATGCAACTAGTATTCATTTGGTTTGAAGTCCATTTGAACCAAAGATTCAAATGCATCTCCAAATTAAGCTCCTACATATGCCATAATGTGTTTTCTCATATTCAGCATGTATAAGTTGGTTTGTCATGCATGAAACTAGTACAGATGGAAAGATTGCATTTTTCTGATAATTTTTCATATATAAATTATTTTAATCTGAGCTACGGTTGAATTGTTATGAATTTTTGAAGTTTAAATCAATTTCTGGAATTTTCTGATTTAATTTAAATCCAGAAATATATATATTGCGCCAGCATGACGTCATCACTACATCAGCGGGTCAACGCGGCTGTCCAGGGTCAAACCTGACGTGTGGGGTCCACACGTCAGTGACACTGGGGTTAACCCCGAGTCAAACCTGGCCGATTAGCTTTGACTAAGCCCTGGGGCCCACTCGTCAGCGTCAGTAGGTGGGGATTAGTGCCTAATTAGCAGAGCCACGTCAGCCCGCCGGAGTTCTGGCCGGCGGCGACCCATAGCACGGCGGCGACTCGCCGGACTTGCGCTACAAGCGGCGTTTGGTCGCGCGAAGACCACCGGGGCGTAGCCCGTCGTCGCCCGCAACCAGGGGAGCTGGTTGGGGGGCTGCGGGGGCGCCGGAGCTCGCCGGAGCAAGCTTGCGGCGGCGGCCGGAGCTCGGCGACTTGCGGCCGCGGCGTTGTGATGCACGGCAGTGGAAGCGGAGGGCTCCTACGGCCTCCTGGCGTCACCAGGAACACGGTGACGCGCGCGGGAGTGGCTGGCTTGGGCTCGTGCCACCGTGGCGCCATGGCCGGCGGCGAGGAACTTACGGGCGCGGTGGTTGAGCTAGCTAGAGGGGGCAAACGAGCACGGGGAGGAGGGGGTTCGGTGCGGGGGCTCACAGCGAGACCAGCGAGCGCGAGGACGAGGTCGGGGATGCCCGGTAGCTCCCGAATCGACGGCGAGGATCCACGGCGGCCGGAGGCGAAGTTGGCGACGGCGACGGCTCCACGGGGTGCTCCGTCTTGCGTGGCTCGACGAGGAGGTAGAGGGGGTCGCGGCGGATCTGGGGAGCGTGTCGGGGAGGCGAGGGGGAGGCGGTGGCTACGGTGATGCTCGTCGGCGGCGGCGATGATTCTCGGGTGAGAGAGAGAGAGCAGGGGGAGAGGAGGAGGGCGAGGGAGAGTGCGAGGGGGGTCGGGGTGGCTGCGTGGCGTCGTCTGGGCATCGAGGGCGACGAGAAGGGCGCCAGACAGGCAGGGAGGGAGGTGGCGTGGCGCGGTGGCGCGCGCGCGCGCCGGGCACGCGCCGTCCCCCTGTCGGGGAGGAAGACGACAGGGGAGGGGGGGCCAGGTGGGCTGGGCCGCCTGCTGGCTGGGCCGGCCTGCTGCGGCTGGGCTGCACAGGGGGGAGCCCCAGGTAAGCCCCCCCTTCTTTTTATTTTTGTTTTCTATTTTTTTCTGACATTTGTTTTGATTTAATAAAATACTAAACCAATTTATTACCTTATGCCAATTTTTGCAGGAGCTAGATATATTATTCCAGAGCTCCTTTATAAATGGCATAATTTTTGGGCATATATTAATATATATAACTAATATATTTCCAATGCAAATATTTATCGAATTAATCCAAATGGCCAAAATAAATATCCATGAGCTCCTAAAAATATTGTTTTGATTTTTATCTCTGTCCAATATTTTCAGAGGGCAACATGAGCATTTTCTTGGACCCTTTTGGAGAAATTTTTAGTTGGGTAATTTTCAAAAATGATTCTGAGGGTTCCACCAATCCTCATTTCAAATTTAAATGAAATTTAAATATGATGCACAAATGGCTAGCTAGTCTAAGTCATACCAGACTAGGGATGTGACAGATTGATACTTTGTTCCTTCAGTCATCCAGACAATCCTTCCATTAGGGTAGAAGTGAGCAGTGGAATAGAATTGCATGATCATCTCATCGTTCCACTTGGTCAACTTCTGACCAACAAACTTGTCAACTTCATTCATTCTGAAGCTCTCATGCACACCTAGGAACTAGTCCTCATTGTGAACAATGTATGTCCAGTCAACCCACTTCATATCACAAACAATGGGCTTCTGGTCTAACAAGACAGTCTCATAGAAATCCTGCTGTTCCTTGGTGTGAAAACGATAGACCATAGCAGTTCTCCTCCTAGTGGCATAAGGATCAGTCTTTCTCCAGAGTCTCAGGCCTGCATCCTTTCTCAGCTTCATATTTTCTGCCAAAGGATGATCATCACTATGATCTAGAATCTTGGGCTTCAGCTTTCTAAGAACTTGTTGCTCTTCTTCTTCTTGAGCCTCAGGCACTGGGGCCTTATTCTTCTTAGAAGTAGATATGTTCCTTGTTGACCTCTTGGGTGCAGATGGTTTGGGGGCTTGAGCTTGAGTTGGAGGCTTTGGGGCAGACATGGGCTTCGATGGAGCAGCCCCAGTCCTTATGGCATCCCCCATAAGCTTATGAGTCTTTGCAGGAGGTGCAACAGGCTCTTCCTCCTCTTCTTCTTCATCAGAATCTCTCATCATAGAAGGTTTGCCAATGACTTCGGCAATAGTCTTTCTGACTCTCTCCTTCCCATTCTTTCCTCTAGCAGCCTCTTCCTCTCTTGCTTAAATAGTGAACTCCATGGTTTCTTGAGTGGAGGCTCTGGCTTTTGACGTACGATTCCTCTAGCAGTAGCCTTCTTGGGCATTCGAGACTTGGTGGCAGCAGCAACATACTCTTTATTGAGTACTTTCTTCTTGGATGTCACCTCCTCCTCAATGACCAAGTCCACATCCTGAGATTCAGATGTTCTCTTCTTTTTTGTCCTGGTGGCTGCCTTGGGCAAGTTTCTAGGAGTGCTTCTGCTCCCCTCATCATTACTGCTTGAGGGACTAGTGCCATCACTGAGGTTGACCTACTCTTTGGACTTGTTCTGGCTATCACTGCCCTCTGACATAGTTGAAACTGGCCCTGTGAATAGTTGGGTATAGATAGAGTGGATGAGCATCACAAAGTACAACTTATTTTGCAAAAATATTGAGACAAAACTTAATTTTAGTTTTCTATAGAAAGCATTTCAGAGCTACCGATTTGACAAAGTCGGTGGCACCGAAGCACTAACAGAGTCTAAACACACAGTTTTGGTCTGACCGAGATGTAGTTTTGTCTCTCCGAGATGCTAGGGTTTCATAGAGTAAGTGATTTCGGTCACACCGATCAGTACACTTCGGTCAGACCAAGTTGTACTTGTGCAATGGCCAGGGCCAATCGGTGTGACCGAGATTCTCAGAACGGTCAGTCCGAGATGAGTTCGGCGGAAACCTAACCCTAAGTTTTTTGCATCAAATCTATTCTAATGATTTTTTTTGGTGGATAGACTGATCTCATACATGGGAGGAACAATGGCAATGAACTTTGTGCAAGAATCAGAATTAGAGAAAGCACAAAGGGGTCAAATCCATACGCTAACTTGGCGACAGACTTGCTACAATGGCAATGGCGGTGAGAATCCCGTTGACGGCGGTGGAGACTAGCGACAGGGGGTCACTGGCGACGATGGCGACGATCCGGCGGCAGAGCTGGGAGGCACAGTCAAGTTTTTGGAGGAGTTTCCAAATTTTCAACCAGCAGTATATATACCCAGTCACTGTCGGTGTGACCAAGTAGAACGACTCGGTTGCACCGAGATGCAAAACTGCTAGTAGTTGCTGCAACTCGGTGTGACCGAATAGTTCAAATCAGTTGCACCAAGATGAAAACCTAGATCAACTTGATGAGTTCGGTGAGACCGAGTAGGGGTGAGTTGGTCTGACCAAAATGCATTAAGTGGTTTTGGAAGTTAAACCCTTGATGGATCGGTGGCGCCGAGTGCTCCTCGCCCGGAGGGTCCGAATTCGACTCGTTCAAACTTTGTGATGTAGCATGAATTGAGTTTGAGATGAGAAAATCATAGATGGCTAGAGAGGGTACTTAGGCATTCTTGTCCATCCATTTGGCAAAAAAGAAAAACCAACCAATCAAAGCAACAAATGGATCTCCTTGAATGGAGAAAATTATGCAACCAACATGCTCACACAATAAGATGGAAAATAAAAGATGTGGCAAAGCATGCACAAAAACTCTAGCATCTATCAAGCAATTGGCGATGACTAGGTCATTTGTATATGATTATATTGTCTGAGGAGTCAAATGAGAACATTTGATCATAGGTCAGACTCGTCGTTTAAGCACAAGTGGGGTTAGCACTTCTACATAAAGCATTGTTCTGTTCACAACATTAGAGTTGCTTTAGCTCAAATCTTAGAGAAAAGCTCCCCCTAGATGTGATATCCCCCCTTAGAAAGATGAACTAACCTTGGGTTTTGTCGATGATGACTTCATGTAGATGTTGAAAGATGTGGATGCTCAATGTTGACATAGATCACGGAGCAATCCATTGGAGTGGGTTGCACTTTCAATACCTACATGGGTTAGTCCCACAAGGACCATACAAGGTTATCCATAGACACAGAGTGAAACATACACATGATGATGTCCATGAAAGCATTGGGTTATCTTGTCCCTTGTCTTACCAACAAGAGGGTTTATGACTCCTTGAACTAGTGCAAGATATGGATGTTGATTGCACTTGTCCTTGCTAAAATGAATATGAGTGAAGTATGTTGGTGTAGTCACCCTCAAGAACTCTCTAGTTCTTCTTATTTGGGATCCACATCAACTTGATGGGAATCCTTGGAGTTGTAGTCGTATTGGTAAGGTAGTACTTGATGTAGTCTTGGGAACCCACTTGACCAAAGCCTTAGGAGCTTCTTCAAATGAATCAATCTCTTCTTGAAGCGTGTCCTTTCCTTTTAGCTTGTGGTCTTGTGGTGTAAGATCATCTTGAGTTTGTGTTCCTTTGAAAGAAGTGGGGTCATACTTCTCTTCTCGAGGAACAAACTTCGTCTTGGGGTATTGATCTTTTCACACTCAACTCCATTGGCATTGAACTTTCGTTCAAAACCAACAACTTGATTCTTCCGGTGCCTTCCTTGCTTGCGTACAATTTCCTCAAATTGCTTACTTCCAACAAGGCTCTTGTAAACACCTTTCTTTATAATTCCCTTCAATAAGCTATTTTCTTACACAAGTGTAACTTGGCTAAGAGAATCATTAGTGTAATCAAGAGAACTACTAGAAGCAACAATATTGGATTTAACATGATTATTGTTACTACTAGAAGAACAATATTTCTTGCCCTTGTTGTTAGATTTTACTTGTGGCATATAACTAGGCAAGAGTAAACGCTTGGCATTGTAGGAAGAACTTTTCTTTCGAAGATCATCATTGATTGCCATTAAGAACCCATGCTCTTGTTCCAAATTTATCTTCTCGAAGCGTAGCTTCTTGTGAGTATTTAAAAGATCTCGAGGATCCTCTAAAGTAGTTTCATGACCTATCTTAAGAGTGGTTATTTCTTTAGTTAGACGCTCAATCTCCCTCTTATCATTATCATTCGTTTCATCTTGATTAGCATGATTAATAGAAAATTCATCATAGTTTTAATCACTTGTGTTGTCAACAAGTAAATCATCATCACCTAGCAAATCATCGTATTCACTATTGAAATCAGCATACTCGGGGTGTGATACCTTAGGGCCTTTAGCCATGAAGCATCTTCCAATTCCTTCATTTGGTGAGTCAAATATGTCATAGGAGTTGGATGATAGAAGTGCAAGACCGACAAAACCTTCATCTTGAGTATATTTGGAGTCAGAGTGATAACTTCTCTCAGAGTAGTTGTCGGAGTCAGAACCGGATACCCATTCACCAATGTGAGCTTGATGTCTTCGTCTTGCGTAACTCTTCGATGACTTGTCCTTCCTTTCAAAATCCTTGCTTCTATGGGAGGGTATTCATTCATAACAATCATCTCTACTCCTTCTCTCTCTAGGTGGTGATTCATCTCTTTTACTTATCCATTAGGTGAATCTTCTCTTCTCTTGTAGGGGGCGGCACACTCATTGGAGTAGTGTCCAGGTCTTCCACAATTTTAGTAATTGCGATCACAACTAGAAGATCTTTTGTCACCGTAGGACATTGACTTGGAACTTCTCACTTTGCTTCTATTCTTGTACAATTTGTTGAAGTTATTCACCATTAAGCTTAATTCTTCATTGAAGACTTGCTTCTCACTTGAGGTTGTAGGAGCATCACATGAAGCTTTGTAAGCACCACTTGACTTGTTGTGGAGCTCTGCCTTATCCTTGAGTGACATCTCATGAGCAACAATTCTACCAATGACTTCCCTTGGCTTGAGATCTTTGTAGTTGGGCATCATTTGGATCAAGGTACAAAGGGTATCATATTTTCCATCTAAGTCTCTTAGGATCTTCTTGATGATGTATTTGTTGGTCATCTCTTCGCTCCCTAAGCCGGCAATCTCATTTGTGATGAGAGCAAGCCTAGAGTACATCTCAAGGACTACTTCACCATCCTTCATTTTGAACTTGTCAAGTTGACTTTGGAGCACATCCAATTTGGATTCCTTGATGGACTTGGTGCCTTCATGCATATCAACCAAAGTATCCCAAATTTCCTTTGCATTCTCAAGACAACTAATTCTATTGAATTCTTCGCGGCACAAACATCACAAGCTTGAGTGTTGTATTGCAGCATCTTCAATTCTTTCGTGGACGCTTCACGATCCGGTTCTCTTCCATCCTCGAAGTATTCACCTTGAAAGCCAATAGGCACAATAGCCCAAACGGGAGGGTTATGACCAAGAATATGCTTTTTCATCTTATGCTTCCAACTAGCAAGATTAGTACCATCAAAGTAAGGACCTCTATGGTGGTAATTTCCCTCGCTAGACACCATACTCTCCTAGGTTGTGAAATCAAGACTACGATCACCAAAGCTATGGAAATCAAGGTAAATGGAGAACAAAGCTCTGATACCACTTGTGTGATCGAAAGTATGTCTAGAGGGAGGTGACTAGACTACTTGACCAAATAAAAATCTAACATTTTCCCAATTTTAAGTGTTGGTAGATTTTGGCAACTAGTACAAGTCAAGCAATGAACCTACACATGCAATATGAAGGTAAAGGGAAGGGTTTGGAGAAGGCAAACGCAATGTAGACATGGAGATTTTTGGCGTAGTTCTAATAGGTGGTGCTATCGTACATCCACATTGATGGAGACTTCAACCCACGAAGGGTAATGGTTGCACGAGTCCACGGAGGGCTCCACCCATGAATGGTCCACGAAGAAGCAACCTTGTATATCCCACCATGGCCATTGCCCACGAAGGACTTGCCTCACTCGGGCAGATCTTCACAAAGTAGGTGATCTCCTTGCCCTTACAAATATCTTGGTTCAACTCCACAATCTTGTCAGAGGCTCCCAAGCGGCACCTAACCAATCTAGGAGAAACCACTCTCCAAAAGGTAATAGATGGCGTGTTGATGATGAACTCCTTGCTCTTGTGCTCAAAATGATAGTCTCTCCAACACTCAACTGTCTCTCATAGATTTGGCTATGGCGGAAAGATGATTTAGTGGAAAGCAACTTGGGGAAGGCTAGAGATTAAGATTCTTGTGGTTGGATTGCAATGACTTGGTCTCAACACATTTGTAGGTGGTTCTCTCTTAAAAAATGAGTCGTGGAAGTGTAGGCACGTTCTGATGGCTCTCTCACAAAGGGAGAATGGAGTGGAGGGGTATATATAGCCTCCACACAACATCCAACCATTACACACATTTGAAACAACTCGGCCAGACCGAATAGAAGAACTCGGTGAGACCGATTCAGTTAAAAATGTGAACGTTAGAAATCTCGGTGGGACCGACTAGAACAAATCGGTGGGACTGATGTGCTAGGGTTAGGGAAAACATCAACTCGGTGGCACCGATTGCACCAACTCGGTTAGACCAAAATGAAGCAATAAGGAAGCAGAAAGGATGTCAAGAAAACTCAATGGTACCGATTGCACTTTTCGGTGAGACCGAAATAATTACAACAAGAAACACAGAGTTTGCAAGGCCATCTCAGTGAGACCGATATCCGTATCGGTGTGATCGAATTGTGTTGGGTTTCTGGCAGTGGCTATGTCAAATGAACTCGGTGGCGCCGGACGAATCAAATCGGTGGGGTCGAGTTTGACTTTGAGTTTTGGACATATTTGGAAATGACAAAGTGGTTGAGGGTTTTTGGAGCAATATCACTAAGCCCTTTGAGCAAGTAGACCATTAAGCAACATGTCATCCCCTTTTAATAGTATTGGCTTTCCTATGGACTCAATGTGATCTTGGATCACTAAAATAAAAATGAAGAGTCTTGAGCTTTTGCCAATCTTTGTCCTTAGCATTTTGAGGGGTCCACATCTCTAGTCTATGCCATGCCAATCATTGAACTTTCTAAAATATTCAACTTCAATGGATATTAGTTCAGTGAGCTATATGTTGTTATGAATTACCAAAACCACCTGGGGATTAGTTGCAATTTCACCATTGTTGTAGATATTAACAATTTTACTGTTTGTGTTATTGAATGCATCACACACAGTGCCTAGAAGAAACTGTGTGGCATTGGATGTCCATAACACACACTTTTTATGTGGTAAACATTTACGCAAGGTGGCCTAACGCAAACAATTTTCTAGAGGAAGTCATGTGTGATTGTTCATTGATCCAACATGCAAGCAATTTCTAGAGGAAATTGTGTGTGATAGTTCATTGATCCAAAACGGTTTATTCGTAGAAACTATGTTGGTTGCCTAAGGTCATCGCCCATGGTGTTTTCTCAATAACCGTTTGCAATAGAAAAACCCAACTAGTAGGCTAATCGGCCATTAGCAGGCTAATTTCCCTATTATTTAATAATCCATTTATTATTCTAATTGACATATCATATTAAGCACACAATATATTTCATTTTCGTATTGAGGAAGCATGATTTTATTATTGAAATACATAAAATTACAACATCATATCGATGGTACATCATTAAGGAAGCACTCGGTTACCCCATTACACAACTTCACCAGCACCAAGTTTCACATGGAACATCTATAACCTTTAAAAATTAGCATCATATATAGACGGTACATAGATAGATGAATCTCATCCAGAAAACTACTGAATTGGAAAGCAAATATTGAGCCTTCATTGATGTTGAAGGTCTTTGTAACTTTCGCCAGTGCTTGTGGATGATTGGCCGTCCATTCTTCATCCTTTTCAGGAACACTTCAATACTGAATAGTGGGTGTTGTATGAATACCTTCCTGGCCTCCTGATCATACAGGTGGTATGAGAGGTAAACATTAGTGAATTGCTTTGGAAAGGCCTGAAAACAAGGATGTGCATAAATAACTTCTCTAAATTGGAAATGGGGCAAAGGAATAAAAAAGCCAAGGTATAATAGTGAAGGAAATATGCAATAGAGGCAACAATAAAGTTATTATTTAATTTCCTTATATCATGATATGTCAGGACCCCAACTCGATGTCACATCGATCTAGCTGGTAACACCTCATATCACTTTGCGGCCTCACGCACGGTATCCCCACGGGTGTCGTCTTACCTTTTCCCGGGACCGTTTGCGCCTTTTGGCTCACGTATATGATAGTGTCGCTAGCATCCATATGATAAAGAGCCCGAGCTGACATGACTAGTCGTAAACCCAAAGTGGCACAGACTTACAGGGACAGGCATCCATGACCCAGCTTCGAACGTGTCGGTCATCAGCAAGTGGGTCCGGGCTGTAGCACTGGCTAGCAGGACTCCGGTAAACCGGGCTGTAGCGGGCTAATAGGACTCCGGTACTCAAAGCGTGACATTTCCCCGAAGGGACAGACACAGGAATGAAGAAGGACACATGCCGGCCATCCTAAGTGTTCCAGAGCAGTAGCAAGCTACCATGGCTCAGCGGTAACACTAGGAGACATTTCCCGGTAAGAGAGGCTACTAAAGATAAACAACTAGATAGTCAGATCCCACACATACCAAGCATTTCAATCATACACACAATATGCTCGATATGTGCAAATACAACGAAGCATCACAACATGACTCTATGACACAAGCACTTTATTTAAGGCTCAGGGAGCCATACATATCATACACACAAGTACGGGTCTCACGACCCAACATACAAGTCATACAGTCATACAAGCCAGCAGCGGAAGTACATTGTCTGGGTACAGACAACTAGTAAAATAAAAGTGGCTTGGAAAGCCTAGCTATACTACGTGGTCCATCACAAGCTCAGGGTCACCACCTGGGTCTTTAGCCTACTCGTTGATGTCAACGTCTACATAGAACCCATCAGAAGGGGTTGCAGCGTCTTCTGTAAAAATGTAGATTATAGCAACATGAGTACAAAAGTACTCAGCAAGACTTACATCAGATCCTACATACATGCATAGTATCAAGAAGGGTTGGTGGAGTTATTGCAGCAAGCCAGCTTTGACTCTTGGCTAGGCTATCCTACGATACTCCAACTTGAAATGTTTTGCGCACACTAGTCCACTACTCACCACTTCAATACACTACCGAGGATCCACCTCCGTCTTCCTACGGAAGAGCCATCCTCGGCACTCACACTTATCTTGAGGCTTTTAGTAGTTTCCATTTACTTGTCTATGAACTGTATAGGCAACCAAGTAGTCCTTTACCGCGGACGCGGCTATTCGAATAGATCATGTTAACCCTGCAGGGGTGTACTCCTTCATACACACTCTCACCACTTATCGTCGTTTACACGAGATGTACTCGGCAACCTTCAAGCGGAAGCCCAACGTGGGTGTCGGCCATGACCTACCTAATCACCTAAGCCTCCAGTCCAGGTTTATCGCCTATTCAGGTTCCATCCGCAGGGAGTCCGGCCGAGGTTTCCCATACGGCCCCGAACGATGTGAACAGGGTTCCCGGGATACCTAACGGGTATTCGGTACACCGTGCCACGTACCTACCGCATCACAGCCCACCCCTACGGTCAGCGCTGTCCACGGCCTCCAGTAGGCTACAAACACCAGAAACTACTTGCAACTCCTGGACGGAGAACTAGGGTGAATAAGAAGTCGAGAGGGTCCATTGGTTTCGGGCCCAATGCATGGTAGTAGCTGATTCTTAAATCACACATACAGATCTCAGTGCTTAAGGTCGGCTTCAATGAAACAACCCACCATGTACTCCTACATGGCCTCTCATCGATACCTTTACCAAATCGTGTTCACCACACCACTCTCATTACCGACATAATCATTTCACTCTAGCCCATCACCCAGATGAACCAGACCTGACACGACTCTAAGCATAGCAGGCATAGCAAGGTAGGAACAACACATACATATGGCTCAATCAACTCCTACACATGCTAGTGGGTTTCATCTAGTTACTGTGGCAATGACAGGTCATGCAGAGGAAATGGGTTCAACTACGGCGACCGTGGCCACGACGGCGACATCGTCGGCGGCGTGGAGCTCTCGGACGAGGTGGGGCTAGGGCCTAGAGGTCGGGAGAGACCAGGGAAGAAGGGGGAAACGCTCCGGGGGCTCACCGCGGTTGCAGTGGGCGTCGAAGCGGGCTCGGGGACGCGCCGGAGACGACGAATTTGACGGCGACGGTGGTCGGAGTCCGAAGAGGGGAACGGCGACGTGGCGGCGATGCAGGGCTTCCGGGGAGCTGTGGAGCAGTGGGAAGGAAGAGGGGGTTGTGGCGGAGCTTCTGAGCTAGTCGGGGGAGCGAGGGGTGACCGGAGACGACTGCTATGGCGAACGGCGGCGACGGTGGTGTTCGGCCGTGAGAGAGAGAGAGAGCGAGGGAGAGGAAGGAAAGAGCCGGGGAGAGTGAGAGAGAGCAGGGGGAGAGGCGTGGCGTCGTCCAGGGCATCGAGCGAGGAGGGGAGGCCAGGCAAGCAGGCGAGCAGGTGGCGTGGCGCGGTGGCGCGCGCGCGCGCCGGCCACACTCCCCTCCCTCTGTCTGGACGAAGACGACAGAGGAGGGAGGTGGGCTGGGCTGGCTGGGCCAGCCAGCTGGCTGGGCCGCACAGTGGGGGAGCCCAGGTAGGTTTTCCCCCTTTTCTTTCTGTTTTCTGTTTTATTTAATATATCTGCAACTTTGTTGAATTAAATAAAATACCTAGGCAACTTCAAAAATCACCAAACTATTTCTGGCCCATAGTTGGATTATTTCCAACATGAAACATTTTAGTTTGGAGATATTTGAGCATTTAAATATTTTATATTATTTTAAATGCCCAAATTCAAATATCTATGATTTAATTCAAAAACCCTAGGATGGCCTAGGAAAATGTGCACCATTTTTGGCAGAGGTTCTGAACCAAGACAAAAATGATGGGCATTTTAGAAGGGCATTTCAGGTTCATTGAAAAATTATTTTAGTAACCCTAGTTGGTTTCAGAGGGGACTGGGGGTTCTGTCATCCCCATTTCAAGTTTCTGATGAATGAGTAAACATGATGCAACACTCTAATGCATGACTAGCTAGGGTGTGACAACTCACCCCCACTCAAAAGAATCTCGTCCCGAGATTTGGGTTCCTCCGGGAAGAAGGCGGGATACTCGAGTCGAAGACGATCCTCCCTTTCCCAAGTTGCTTCATCCTCAGAATGATGCGACCATTGAACCTTGAGAAACTTGATATTATGACGTCGCGTGGTACGTTCAGCTTGATCGAGGATACGAATGGGGTACTCTCGACATGTAAGATCATCTTGGAGATCAAGCGTTTCGTGGTCCACTTCACGGATAGGATCCGAGAAGCAACGCCTGAGTTGAGAAACGTGGAAGACATCGTGAACTCTGGAGAGATGCGGAGGTAGTTCCAACTGGTAGGCAACTTCTCCTCGTTTGGCAAGAATGCGAAAAGGTCCAATGTAACGAGGAGCCAATTTGCCTTTGATACCGAAACGATGGGTTCCCTTCAGAGGGGTGACCCGAAGATAAGCCTTCTCGTCAACCTCGAAAGTCATAGCCCTATGTTTTCGGTCATATTGACTCTTTTGACGAGATTGGGCTGTTTTCAACTTTTCACGAACGATACGAACTTGATCTTCTGCTTCCTGAATCATGTCCAGGCCAAAGAATTGTCTTTCCCCGGTCTCTGACCAGTTAAGGGGTGTTCGACATCGTCGTCCATAGAGAACTTCAAAAGGGGCTTTACCCAAGCTAGATTGATAGCTGTTGTTGTAAGCGAATTCGGCAAATGGAAGGCACTTCTCCCAGTCCATTCCGAATGAAATGACAGAGGCTCGAAGCATGTCTTCTAGAATTTGGTTGACGCGTTCCACTTGACCACTTGACTGAGGGTGGAAAGCGGTGCTAAAGGAGAGACGGGTTCCCATAGCATTTTGGAAACTTTCCCAAAATCGAGAGGTGAAAAGACTTCCTCGATCCGAATTGATTTCCAAAGGAACACCATGGAGGGACACTATTCGGGAGATGTATAAGTCTGCCAGCTGACTAGCGGTTATACTCTCTCGAACAGGTAAGAAATGAGCTACTTTGGAAAGACGATCGACCACGACGAAAATAGCATTATTCCCTCTCTTGGTCCTGGGAAAACCGGTAATAAAATCCATACTAATTTTATCCCATTTCCATTCAGGAATAGCTAAGGGTTGAAGGGTGCCAGCAGGCCGTTGATGCTCTGCTTTTACACGACGACAGACGTCGCAATTAGCAATATACTGAGCAATTTCTCTCTTCATCCTAGTCCACCAGAACCTCTGGCGTAGGTCCTGATACATTTTAGTACTACCGGGATGAATGGTGAGAGGAGATTCATGAGCTTCCTTAAGGATTAAACGCCTTAGGTTGCGCACTTTGGGAACCACTAGTCGATCCCCGAAGTATACTACCCCTTGATCATCAATGGAGAAACAATTCGCAATTCCTTTCTGAATGTTTCTCTTGATGCGGGAGATTCCCGGATCTACCTTCTGTGCTTTGATAATTTGATCCGTAAGGGTAGGTTTTGCCACCAAGGTGGAAAGAGAACCTTGAGGTAAATGTGAAGGTTAAGCTTCCGAAATTCCTCATGGAGAAGCGGTTGACTTTGTTGTAACATCAGGTTGTTACAATAGGATTTACGACTTAGCGCATCAGCCATGACGTTGGCTTTCCCTGGGGTGTAGGTTATTCCTAAGTCGAAGTCTGTGATCAATTCAACCCAACGTCTCTGCCTGAGATTCAAATCCGGTTGGGTGAAAATGTACTTCAGGCTTTGGTGATCAGTGAATATTTCGCAACGATTACCGAGGAGGTAATGTCGCCAGGTCTTAAGTGCATAGACTACGGCTGCAAGCTCTAGATCATGAGTAGGATAATTCTCCTCATGTGGGTGTAATTGCCGTGAAGCGTAAGCAATTACGTGTCGATCTTGCATGAGAATGCAACCTAGCCCTTGTCGCGAGGCGTCGCAGTAGATAACAAAGTCCTTGGAGAAGTCTGGCGGTACTAGCACGGGAGCAGAGGTCAGGCGTCTTTTCAGTTCCTGAAAGCTGTGCTCACATTGTGGAGTCCATTCGAACTTCTTATCTTTCTTGAGGAGTTCGGTTAGAGGTTTAGCAACTTTGGAGAAGTTCTCGACAAAGCGACGGCAATAGCTCGCTAAGCCTAGAAAACTCCGAACTTGCTTGACCGATTCGGGTGGAGTCCAATTAAGGACGGCTTGAACTCGCTCAGGGTTGACAGCAATACCTTTACCAGATATTACATGACCCAGATAGGTCACTTCTGGCAACCAGAATTCACATTTAGAAAATTTGGCATAAAGGCGATGCTCTCGAAGTTTCTTCAACACTAGCCTTAAATGTTCGGCATGTTCTTCCTCGTTCTTGGAGTAGATGAGTATATCATCGAGATAAACTACGACGAATTTATCCAAATACTCCATGAAGATTGAGTTCATTAACCGAGAAAAGGTGGCTGGAGCGTTGGTTAATCCGAAGGACATGACGGTGTACTCGTATTGGCCATAACGAGTAACAAAGGCCGTTTTAGGAATGTCCCCGTTTCTGATTTTGATTTGATGGTAACCCAACCTCAAATCCATCTTGGAGAAGACTGAGGATCCAGCGAGCTGATCATACAGATCGTTGATCCTGGGAAGTGGATATTTGTTCTTGATTGTGACAAAATTGACCGGTCGGTAATCTACAACCATCCGGTCCGTACCATCCTTCTTCTTGACGAATAGGACGGGGCAAGCCCACGGAGATGAGCTAGGTCGGATGAAACCCTTTTTCAAGGACTCATCAAGTTGTTTCTTAAGCTCGGCTAGTTCTAGGGGTGCCATCTTATAGGGTCTTCTAGCAATCGGAACGGTTCCTGGAATGAGGTCTATTACGAACTCAACATCCCTGTCAGGTGGAACACCTGGCAATTCCTCTGGAAAGACATCCGGGAAGTCACGGACTACCGGAACGTCCTCAAGGTCTGGCAACGGGCTGGCGTTAAGGGAATATATTTGTCGCTTGGCTATTCGGGTCAAGACATTGACTATCTTCCCCGAAGGATGGGTGAGTTGAACAGTCCTAGAGAATCAATCAATTTTGGCTTGATGAGCTGACATCCAGTCCATACCCAAAATGACATTAATATCTGAAGATTTAAGGGCTATCAAAGATGCAAGGAAAACAAGTCTGTCGACTTGGATTTCATTTCCATGGCTTACTCTAGAGGTTTGCCATTTGGATCCCGGAGTTTGAATTACCATAGAGGTTGGCATATCATCGAATGCGACGTTATGCAAGCGAGCATAGTTTTCGGATATAAAAGAATGAGAGGCTCCTGTATCGAAAAGAACAGATGTCGGGTGGCAGTTAACAAGAAGCGTACCGAGAACGACGTTGGGGTCCTCTTGAGCTTCTTCGGCAGAGATACAGTTGACATGGCCACGTGAAGCGGTGACCGGTTTAGCATGAAACACCTTCCCTGTCGGCTTGCCACGGCCAACAGCTTTAGCAGATTGATTGGGGTTGGTCTGGGGACACTCACGCATATAGTGACCAGATTCCCCACACTTGAAACAAGTCACGGAACTGGTACGTGGAGGAGCATTATTGGTTGGACCCCCATAGGGCTTGGCCGGTGCAGACTGTTGAACAGGGCGAGGCGCCTGGAAGGATGGCCTCGGTGTGAACCTGGGTGGCAGGGCGGTGTTGGGTACCCACACGCGGCGCTTCTGAGGACCAGCACCGGATGAGGAACCCGTGTCACGTCCATGCTTGCGTGTTGCGTCATAGTCAGTCTGACCAGTTTCAGCACTGATGGCTTTGTTGACAAGTTTCGAAAAAGATGTGCACTCATGCAGACGGAGGTCGCGGCGAAGCTCAGGACTAAGGCCCTTACGGAACCTTGCTTGCTTCTTGGCGTCAGTAGACACTTCCTCAGTTGCATATCGTGCGAGATTACCAAACTCCCTGCTATAGACATCCACAGAAAGTCGGCCTTGGGTGAAATTGCAAAATTCTTCACGTTTACGGTCCATGAGACCCTCCGGAATGTGATGTTCACGGAAAGCCTCGCTGAACTCAGCCCAAGTAGTGACATGGCCCGCTGGGCGCATGGCTCCATAATTCTCCCACCATAGACTGGCAGGGCCTTCAAGATGATATGCAGCAAAGGTGACCTTGTCAGCCTCCGCTACCAGCGCGGAACGCAGCTTGTGAGAGATACTGCGAAGCCAGTCATCAGCGTCGAGAGGCTCGACGGAGTGGTGGAACGTGGGTGGATGCAATTTGATAAAATCACTGAGTGACACCACGTTAGCCCTCTGATGGTGTGCTGTATTCTGTTCAATACGCTCCAACAAACGGTTTGTCTCCCGCTTGTTTCTCTCAGCTTCCATCATAACTTCGGCTAGTGAAGGAGGATGAGGCAGATTTTCATTCCTGCCTTCACTGCCCTCGGCCTGCTCTTGGGAAGCAGGGTTAGCGCGCGTGTTGACCATCCTAGGTAAACAAGACAATGATTTAGTCAGAATGATAAAATTCCGACATAGGATACATAATGTAAGGAATAACTCGGAATGCAAGATGATCATCCGTATGACATGGTAGATACAGAAACTGCTTCTTTATTCCATCGTCATACACACCATACAGGGTTTAGTACAAGACCAAACAAAGTACTATTACGGTGAAAAGAGGATTACATCTCATCGGAGGCATTCCAAGCTCCTATACATTATTTTCTACATCTCCGGAAAGAGTACAAACTAGGTCATATCCCACGAGTCACGCAGGACGATAGACGACACGGCTAGTGCGAACTAGTGATACTACCCCTAATTCAGACCGATCCGTAGTAGTCCTCATAGAAGTCACCTCCATAGCCTGGAAGTTCAACATGATCATCCGGAAACAGACGGTCTCGCGGAGCTTGTGGACCATAGGGGCTAGGATGAGGCCTTGGACCAACAAACGGTGGCCTGCGGGGACCGCGAGGTGGGGTGATGCCTCCTACATCACGCCAAACCATCACGTCTGGCAGAGCAGATCTCACAGGATAGAGATCGCGCATATCTGAGAATCCAGCTTGCACTGCCGGTGCGAACCGAGTCAAAGTGGCCCAGTGGTCAGCACGGGTATTGAAGAGCTCTAACCTTAAGGCCCGATTTTCACGGTCCTTATCCTCGAGCATCTCAGCAGTGGTGCGAGTCCGTGAATCCTCCTGAGTGGAGTCAGCATAGATAGCCTGGAGATATCCTTGTGCTCCCGGAAGTGATCCTGGCATATACCGGAAATCAGAGTCCCGAATAAACCAGATCTGACTCGCATAATGGTCATCATAGAGTAGGCGGCGTCCTGCACAGCCATCTCAATAGTAACCCCGAGTCCATAGGAACAGTGAAGAGGCTCGGTAGATCCAGGATAAGATGGAAATATCCTGACAGTGCAGAGATACTGGCTTTGATTGAAGTCCCGGAATTGCTCTTCGACCGTGTACTCGGGATACCAGCGATATCCAGCCTCAGTCATTACCCTGACCAACTTGGCAGTATGGCCGGGTACATCTAGGCATCGAGTCAGGCGAACCACTTGATTTAGGTCGCGAGTGGCCATCTGAAAGCACAATCATAATGCAAGGGCATTAGAATTTCTAGCAAAATTTCGGCAGCATAACAGCTGTAAATGCTCAAAAAGGATTTTGAGACATTTGACAAAGGATTTCGTACACACTCAACATCATCATCTCAAAGTTCTGAAACCATTCTGGCAACATAATGTGGTAATAGAACTGAACTAGGCTTGTATCCATCAAACTTATAAGGTACTACTGATTAGTAACTCGTGATCCTGATAGAGAGAACAGATCCTAATTCCTTAACCCCCGGTGGAAGAATGGACTGACTCAGATCAGAATGTCATAAGATATAAGGAGTAAAAAGAGCCTTACGTTCCAACCCACAAACAATTCCCCTACATATAGCTAAAGAATTTCTAGACTCAACATCGACCAGTTTGGCTTGGAGAACCTACAGGCAGTCCGGCTCTGATGCCAACGCTGTCAGGACCCCGACTCGATGTCACATCGATCTAGCTGGTAACACCTCATATCACTTTGCGGCCTCACGCACGGTATCCCCACGGGTGTCGTCTTACCTTTTCCCGGGACCGTTTGCGCCTTTTGGCTCACGTATATGATAGTGTCGCTAGCATCCATATGATAAAGAGCCCGGGCTGACATGACTAGTCGTAAACCCAAAGTGGCACAGACTTACAGGGACAGGCATCCATGACCCAGCTTCGAACGTGTCGGTCATCAGCAAGTGGGTCCGGGCTGTAGCACTGGGCTAGCAGGACTCCGGTAAACCGGGCTGTAGCGGGCTAACAGGACTCCGGTACTCAAAGCGTGACATTTCCCCGAAGGGACAGACACAGGAACGAAGAAGGACACATGCCGGCCAGCCTAAGTGTTCCAGAGCAGTAGCAAGCTACCATGGCTCAGCGGTAACACTAGGAGCCATTTCCCGGTAAGAGAGGCTACTAAAGATAAACAACTAGATAGTCAGATCCCACACATACCAAGCATTTCAATCATACACACAATATGCTCGATATGTGCAAATACAACGAAGCATCACAACATGACTCTATGACACAAGTACTTTATTTAAGGCTCAGGGAGCCATACATATCATACACACAGGTACGGGTCTCACGACCCAACATACAAGTCATACAGTCATACAAGCCAGCAGCGGAAGTACATTGTCTGGGTACAGACAACTAGTAAAATAAAAGAGGCTTGGAAAGCCTAGCTATACTACGTGGTCCATCACAAGCTCAGGGTCACCACCTGGGTCTTTAGCCTACTCGTTGATGTCAACGTCTACATAGAACCCATCAGAAGGGGTTGCAGCGTCTTCTGTAAAAATGTAGATTATAGCAACATGAGTACAAAGGTACTCAGCAAGACTTACATCAGATCCTACATACATGCATAGTATCAAGAAGGGTTGGTGGAGTTATTGCAGCAAGCCAGCTTTGACTCTTGGCTAGACTATCCTACGATACTCCAACTTGAAATGTTTTGCGCACACGAGTCCACTACTCACCACTTCAATACACTACCGAGGATCCACCTCCGTCTTCCTACGGAAGAGCCATCCTCGGCACTCACACTTATCTTGAGGCTTTTAGTAGTTTCCATTTACTTGTCTATGAACTGTATAGGCAACCAAGTAGTCCTTTACCGCGGACGCGGCTATTCGAATAGATCATGTTAACCCTGCAGGGGTGTACTCCTTCATACACGCTCTCACCACTTATCGTCGTTTACACGACATGTACTCGGCAACCTTCAAGCGGAAGCCCAACGTGGGTGTCGGCCACGACCTACCTAATCACCTAAGCCTCCAGTCCAGGTTTATCGCCTATTCAGGTTCCATCCGCAGGGAGTCCGGCCGAGGTTTCCCATACGGCCCCGAACGATGTGAACAGGGTTCCCGGGATACCTAACGGGTATTCGGTACACCGTGCCACGTACCTACCGCATCACAGCCCACCCCTACGGTCAGCGCTGTCCACGGCCTCCAGTAGGCTACAAACACCAGAAACTACTTGCAACTCCTGGACGGAGAACTAGGGTGAATAAGAAGTCGAGAGGGTCCATTGGTTTCGGGCCCAATGCATGGTAGTAGCTGATTCTTAAATCACACATACAGATCTCAGTGCTTAAGGTCGGCTTCAATGAAACAACCCACCATGTACTCCTACATGGCCTCTCATCGATACCTTTACCAAATCGTGTTCACCACACCACTCTCATTACCGACATAATCATTTCACTCTAGCCCATCACCCAGATGAACCAGACCTGACACGACTCTAAGCATAGCAGGCATAGCAAGGTAGGAACAACACATACATATGGCTCAATCAACTCCTACACATGCTAGTGGGTTTCATCTAGTTACTGTGGCAATGACAGGTCATGCAGAGGAAATGGGTTCAACTACCGTAGCACACAGCAGTTTGAATCGCGTTGTCTTAATGCAGTAAAAGAGAGCAGGAGCGAGAACATGGGATTGTATCGATATGATCAAATGGTTGGTTGCTTGCCTGATGGTTCGATGCTCGGATATGATTCTTCGTTAGGGTAATCACGGTACTCCTCGGAGACAGAACCTGTCGCAAAGGACATCGGTACACAAGCATCACCAAACAATGTGCAACAATATGATGCATGCATGAAACATGGCAATATGAGTGTGTTGGGCTAATGCAACTAAAACCAGAGGGGTTTGAACAAATTTGAATCAAAGATTCAAATTTCAAACTCAAACATGGCCTTTTAAAGTGCTTTTTCTTCTTCTGCTTAAAACATCAATTTAACTTGTTTGATCATGCATGAAAATAGTACAGATGGATAGATTGGATTTTTCTGATCATTTTTCATATATAATTTGTCCAATTTGGAGTTACAGAATAAAAGTTATGAATTTTTGAAGTTTAATTAATATTCTGGAATTTCCTGATTTAATTTAAATCCAGAAAATCAATTACTGCGTCAGCCTGACGTCAGTGTGACGTCAGCAGGTCAACTGCGGCTGGCTGAAGTCAAACCTGACGTGTGGGGCCCACACGTCAGTGACAGGGGGGGTTAACCAGGTTTAAATTAATCCTAATTACTAATTAGTGGCGCTGGGGCCCACTGTCAGTGTCAGGGGGGTTGACTAACAGTAGTTAGCGCTAACCTAACCACCTGGCCGACAGGGCCCACGCGTCAGTGACCCTGGGGGGGTCAAACCCCAGGTCGGACAAGTCAAACCCCACCGGCGACATGACGCCGGCGAGGTCCGAGACGGCGGCGAGAGTGCTTTTTGCCATTCCGGCAACCAAATGGACGGCGGAAGGCATCTACGTGTTGCTGAGGTTGAGCCGCGGCTATTGGTGGTGGTGGTTGGGCTCGGGGTGGCCGGAGTTGACGGCGGCGAGCTCGGCTGCGGCGGCCGGAGTTCGGGTGCGGTCGGAAACGGCGTTGCAGGGCGTTAGGGGAGGTGTTGGTGCGTGCTACGTGCTCCTAGTGAGGTGTGGAGCACGATGGTGTGCTTGGTTGGGCGCTACGGCGACCGTGGCCACGACGGCGACATCGTCGGCGGCGTGGAGCTCTCGGCCGAGGTGGGGCTAGGGCCTAGAGGTCGGGAGAGACCAGGGAAGAAGGGGGAAACGCTCCGGGGGCTCACCGCGGTTGCAGTGGGCGTCGAAGCGGGCTCGGGGACGCGCCGGAGACGACGAATTTGACGGCGACGGTGGTCGAAGTCCGAAGAGGGGAACGGCGACGTGGCGGCGATGCAGGGCTTCCGGGGAGCTGTGGAGCAGTGGGAAGGAAGAGGGGGTTGTGGCGGAGCTTCTGAGCTAGTCGGGGGAGCGAGGGGTGACCGGAGACGACTGCTACGGCGAACGGCGGCGACGGTGGTGTTCGGCCGTGAGAGAGAGAGAGCGAGGGAGAGGAAGGAAAGAGCCGGGGAGAGTGAGAGAGAGCAGGGGGAGAGGCGTGGCATCGTCCAGGGCATCGAGCGAGGAGGGGAGGCCAGGCAAGCAGGCGAGCAGGTGGCGTGGCGCGGCGGCGCGCGCGCGCGCCGGCCACACTCCCCTCCCTCTGTCTGGACGAAGACGACAGAGGAGGGAGGTGGGCTGGGCTGGCTGGGCTAGCCAGCTGGCTGGGCCGCACAGTGGGGGAGCCCAGGTAGGTTTTCCCCCTTTTCTTTCTATTTTCTGTTTTATTTAATATATCTGCAACTTTGTTGAATTAAATAAAATACCTAGGCAACTTCAAAAATCACCAAACTATTTCTGGCCCATAGTTGGATTATTTCCAACATGAAACATTTTAGTTTGGAGATATTTGAGCATTTAAATATTTTATATTATTTTAAATGCCCAAATTCAAATATCTATGATTTAATTCAAAAACCCTAGGATGGCCTAGGAAAATGTGCACCATTTTTGGCAGAGGTTCTGAACCAAGACAAAAATGATGGGCATTTTAGAAGGGCATTTCAGGTTCATTGAAAAATTATTTTAGTAACCCTAGTTGGTTTCAGAGGGGACTGGGGGTTCTGTCATCCCCATTTCAAGTTTCTGATGAATGAGTAAACATGATGCAACACTCTAATGCATGACTAGCTAGGGTGTGACATGATAAATGTTTATTATTCATGCTAGAATTGTATTAACCGGAAACTTAGTACATGTGTGAATACATAGACAAACAGAGTATCACTAGTATGCCTCTAATAGACTAGCTCATTGAATCAAAGATGGTTAAGTTTCCTAGCCATAGACATGAGTTATCATTTGATTAACGGGATCACATCATTAGAGAATGATGTGATTGACTTGACCCATTCTGTTAGCTTAGCATAATGATTGTTTAGTTTGTTGGTACTGCTTTCTTCATAACTTATACATGTTCCTCAGACTCTGAGATTATGCAACTCCTGAATACCGAAGGAACACTTTATGTGCTACCAAATGTCACAAAGTAACTGGGTGATTATAAAGGTGCTCTACAGGTGTCTCCAATGGTACTTGTTGAGTTGGCATAGATTGAGATTAGGATTTGTCACTCCGATTGTCGGAGAGGTATCTTTGGGCCCTCTCGGTAATGCACATCACTATAAGCCTTGCAAGTAATGTGAATAATGAGTTAGTTGCGGGATGATGCATCATTGAACGAGTAAAGGGACTTGCCGGTCACGAGATTGAAATAGGTATTGAGATACCGACGATCGAATCTCGGGGAAGTAACAAACCAATGACAAAGGGAACAACGTATGTTGTTATGTGGTTTGACCGATAAAGATCTTCATAGAATATGTAGGAGCCAATATGGCATCCAGGTTCCGCTGTTGGTTATTGACCGGAGATAAGTCTTAGTCATGTCTACATAGTTCTTGAACCTGTAGGGTCCGCACGCTTAATGTTCGGTGTCAATCGGTATTATGAGTTTATGTGTTTTGATGTACCGAAGGTTGTTCGGAGTCCCGGATGAGATCAGGGACATGACGAGGAGTCTCGAAATGTTCAAGACATAAAGATCGATGTATTGGAAGGCTATATTCGTGAAGGAAATATGCCCTGGAGGCAATAATAAAGTTATTATTTATTTCCTTATATCATGATAAATGTTTATTATTCATGCTAGAATTGTATTAACCGGAAACATAATACATGTGTGAATACATAGACAAACAGAGTGTCACTAGTATGCCTCTACTTGACTAGCTCGTTAATCAAAGATGGTTATGTTTCCTAACCATAAACAAAGTGTTGTTATTTGATTAACGAGGTCACACCATTAGTTGAATGATCTGATTGACATGACCCATTCCATTAGCTTAGCACCCGATCATTTAGTATGTTGCTATTGCTTTCTTCATGACTTATACATGTTCCTATGACTATGAGATTATGCAACTCCCGTTTGCCGGAGGAACACTTTGGGTGCTACCAAACGTCACAACTTAACTGGGTGATTATAAAGGAGCATTACAGGTGTCTCGAAAGGTACATGTTGGGTTGGCATATTTCGAGATTAGGATTTGTCACTCCGATTGTCGGAGAGGTATCTCTGGGCCCTCTCGGTAATGCACATCACATAAGCCTTGCAAGCATTAAAACTAATGTGTTAGTTGTGAGATGATGTATTACAGAACGAGTAAAGAGACTTGCCGGTAACGAGATTGAACTAGGTATTGGATACCGACGATCGAATCTCGGGCAAGTAATATACCGATGACAAAGGGAACAACGTATGTTGTTATGCGGTCTGACCGATAAAGATCTTCGTAGAATATGTAGGAGCCAATATGGGCATCCAGGTCCCACTATTGGTTATTGACCAGAGATGTGTCTCAGTCATGTCTGCATTGTTCTCGAACCGTAGGGTCCGCACGCTTAACGTTACGATGACAGTTATTATGAGTTTATGCATTTTTGATGTACCGAAGTTAGTTCGGAGTCCCGGATGTGATCACGGACATGACGAGGAGTCTCGAAATGGTAGACATAAAGATTGATGTATTGGAAGCCTATGTTTGGATATCGGAAGTGTTCCGGGTGAAATCGAGATTTTACCGGAGTATCGGGAGGTTACCGGAACCCCCCGGGAGCTGTATGGGCCTTAGTGGGCTTTAGTGGAAAGGAAAAAGGGGCAGCCCAAGGCAGGCCGCGTGCCTCCCCCCTCCCCTAGTCCTATTAGGACAAGGAGAGGTGACCGGCCCCCCTCTCTCTCTCTTTCCCCCTCGGGGAATCCTATTCCAACTAGGATTGGGGGGGAGTCCTACTCCCGGTAGGAGTAGGACTCCTCCTGCGCCCTCCTCCTGGCCGGCCGCCCCCTCCCCCTTGGATCCTTTATATACGGGGGCAGGGGGGCACCTCTAGACACACAAGTTGATCCTTGAGATCGTTCCTTAGCCGTGTGCGGTGCCCCCTGCCACCATATTCCACCTCGATCATATTGTAGCGGTGCTTAGGCGAAGCCCTGCGACAGTAGAACATCAAGATCGTCACCACGCTGTCGTGCTAACGGAACTCCTCCCCGACGCTTTACTGGATCGGATCCCGGGGATTGTCATCGAGCTGTACGTGTGCTAAGAACTCGGAGGTGCCGGAGTAACGGTGCTTGGATCGGTCGGATCGGGAAGACATACGACTACTTCCTCTATGTTGCGTCAACGCTTCCGCAGTCGGTCTGCGTGGGTACGTAGACAACACTCTCCCCTCTCGTTGCTATGCATCACCATGATCTTGCGTGTGCGTAGGAAATTTTTTGAAATTACTGTGTTCCCCAACAGTGGTATTAGAGCCTAGGTTTTATGGTTTGATGTTATATGCATGAGTAGAACACAAGTGAGTTGTGGGCGATATAAGTCATACTGCCTACCAGCATGTCATACTTTGGTTCGGCTGTATTGTTGGACGAGACGACCCGGACCAACATTACGCGTACGCTTACGCGAGACCGGTTCTCCCGACGTGCTTTGCACATAGGTGGCTTGCGGGCAACTGTCTCTCCAACTTTAGTTGAACCGAGTGTGGCTACGCCCGGTCCTTGCGAAGGTTAAAATGGAGTCTATTTGACAAACTATCATTGTGGTTTTGATGCGTAGGTGAGATTGGTTCTTACTTAAGCCCGTAGCAGCCACGTAAAAGATGCAACAACAAAGTAGAGGACGTCTAACTTGTTTTTGCAGGGCATGTTGTGATGTGATATGGCCAAGACATGATGCTAAATTTTATTGTATGAGATGATCATGTTTTGTAACCGAGTTATCGGCAACTGGCAGGAGCCATATGGTTGTCGCTTTATTGTATGCAATGCAATCACGATGTAATGCTTTACTTTATTACTAAGCGGTAGTGATAGTCGTAGAAGCATAAGATTGGCGAGATGACAATGATGCTACGATGGAGATCAAGGTGTCTCGCCGATGACGATGGTGATCATGATGGTGATCATGACGGTGCTTCGGAGATGGAGATCACAGGCACAAGATGATGATGGCCATATCATATCACTTATATTGATTGCATGTGATGTTTATCTTTTATGCATCTTATCTTGATTTGATTGACGGTAGCATTATAAGATGGTCTCTCACTAAATTATCAAGAAGTGTTCTCCCTGAGTATGCACCGTTGCGAAAGTTCTTCGTGCTGAGACACCACGTGATGATCGGGTGTGATAGGCTCTACGTTCAAATACAACGAGTGCAAAACAGTTGCGCACGCGGAATACTCAGGTTATACATGACGAGCCAAGCATATACAGATGTGGCCTCGGAACACGGAGACCGAAAGGTCGAGCGTGAATCATATAGTAGATATGATCAACATAGTGATGTTCACCAATGAAACTACTCCATCTCACGTGATGATCGGACATGGTTTAGTTGATTTGGATCACGTGATCACTTAGAGGATTAGAGGGATGTCTATCTAAGTGGGAGTTCTTAAGTAATATGATTAATTGAACTTAAATTTATCATGAACTTAGTCCCTGATAGTATCTTGCTTGTTTATATTGATTGTAGATAGATGGCTCTTGCTGTTGTTCCGTTGAATTTTAATGCGTTCCTTGAGAAAGCAAAGTTGAAAGATGATGGTAGCAATTACACGGACTGGCTCCGTAACTTGAGGATTATCCTCATTGCTGCACAGAAGAATTACGTCCTGGAAGCACCGCTGGGTGCCAGGCCTGCTGCTGGAGCAACACCAGATGTTATGAACGTCTGGCAGAGCAAAGCTGATGACTACTCGATAGTTCAGTGTTCCATGCTTTACGGCTTAGAATCGGGACTTCAACGATGTTTTGAACGTCATGGAGCATATGAGATGTTCCAGGAGTTGAAGTTAATATTTCAAGCAAATGCCCGGATTGAGAGATATGAATTCTCCAATAAGTTCTATAGCTGCAAGATGGAGGAGAACAGTTCTGTCAGTCAGCATATACTCAAAATGTCTGGGTATAATAATCACTTGATTCAATTGGGAGTTAATCTTCCAGATGATTGCGTCATTGACAAAATTCTTCAATCACTGCCACCAAGCTACAAGAGCTTCGTGATGAACTATAATATGCAAGGGATGAACAAGACTATTCCCGAGCTCTTCGCAATGCTGAAAGCTGCGGAGGTAGAAATCAAGAAGGAGCATCAAGTGTTGATGGTTAATAAGACCACTAGTTTCAAGAAAAAGGGCAAAGGGAAGAAGAAGGGGAACTTCAAGAAGAACGGCAAGCAAGTTGCTGCTCAAGAGAAGAAACCCAAGTCTGGACATAAGCCTGAAACTAAGTGCTTCTACTTCAAGCAGACTGGTCACTGGAAGCGGAACTGCCCCAAGTATTTGGCGGATAAGAAGGATGGCAAGGTGAACAAAGGTATATGTGATATACATGTTATTGATGTGTACCTTACCAATGCTTGCAGTAGCACCTGGGTATTTGATACTGGTTCTGTTGCTAATATTTGCAACTCGAAACAGGGACTACGGATTAAGCGAAGATTGGCTAAGGACGACGTGACGATGCGCGTGGGAAACGGTTCTAAAGTCGATGTGATCGCGGTCAGCACGCTACCTCTACATCTACCTTCGGGATTAGTATTAGACCTAAATAATTGTTATTTGGTGCCAGTGTTGAGCATGAACATTATATCTGGATCTTGTTTAATGCGAGACGGTTATTCATTTAAATCAGAGAATAATGGTTGTTCTATTTATATGAGTAATATCTTTTATGGTCATGCACCCTTGAAGAGTGGTCTATTCTTATTGAATCTCGATAGTAGTAATACACATATTCATAATGTTGAAACCAAAAGATGCAGAGTTGATAATGATAGTGCAACTTATTTGTGACACTTCCGTTTAGGTCATATCTGTGTAAAGCGCATGAAGAAACTCCATACTGATGGGCTTTTAGAACCACTTGATTATGAATCACTTGGTACTTGCGAACCGTGCCTCATGGGCAAGATGACTAAAACACCGTTCTCCGGTACTATGGAGAGAGCAACAGATTTGTTGGAAATCGTACATACAGATGTATGTGGTCCGATGAATATTGAGGCTCGTGGCGGATATCGTTATTTTCTCACCTTCACAGATGACTTAAGCAGATATGGGTATATCTACTTAATGAAACACAAGTCTGAAACATTTGAAAAGTTCAAAGAATTTCAGAGTGAAGTTGAAAATCATCGTAACAAGAAAATAAAGTTTCTACGATCTGATCGTTGAGGAGAATATTTGAGTTACGAGTTTGGTGTACATTAGAAAAATTGTGGAATAGTTTCGCAACTCACGCCACCTGGAACACCACAGCGTAATGGTGTGTCTGAACGTCGTAATCGTACTTTACTAGATATGGTGCGATCTATGATGTCTCTTACTAATTTACCGCTATCGTTTTGGGGATACGCTCTAGAGACGGCCGCATTCATGTTAAATAGGGCACCATCAAAATCCGTTGAGACGACGCCTTATGAACTGTGGTTTGGCAAGAAACCAAAGTTGTCGTTTTTGAAAGTTTGGGGCTGCGATGCTTATGTGAAAAAGCTTCAACCTGATAAGCTCGAACCCAAATCGGAGAAATGTGTCTTCATAGGATATCCAAAGGAAACTATTGGATACACCTTCTATCACAGATCCGAAGGCAAGACTTTTGTTGCTAAATTCGGAAACTTTCTAGAGAAGGAGTTTCTCTCGAAAGAAGTGAGTGGGAGGAAAGTAGAACTTGACGAGGTAACTGTACCTGCTCCCTTACTGGAAAGTAGTACATCACAGAAAACTGTTTCAGTGACACCTACACAAGTTAGTGAGGAAGCTAATGATAATGATCATGAAACTTCAGATCAAGATACTAATGAACCTCGTAGATCAACCAGAGTGAGATCCACGCCAGAGTGGTACGGTAATCCTGTTTTGGAAGTCATGCTAGTAGATCATGATGAACCTACGAACGATGAAGAAGCGATGGTGAGCCCAGATTCCGCAAAATGGCTTGAAGCCATGAAATCTGAGATGGGATCCATGTATGAGAACAAAGTATGGACTTTGGTTGACTTGCCCGATGATCGGCAAGCGATTGAGATTAAATGGATCTTCAAGAAGAAGACTAACGCTGACGGTAATATTACTGTCTACAAAGCTCGACTTGTCGCAAAAGGTTTTCGACAGGTTCAAGGGGTTGACTACGATGAGACCTTCTCACCCGTAGCGATGCTTAAGTCTGTCTGAATCATGTTAGCAATTGCCGCATTTTATGATTATGAAATTTGGCAAATGGATGTCAAAACTGCATTCCTGAATGGATTTCTGGAAGAAGAGTTGTATATGATGCAACCAGAAGGTTTTGTCGATCCAAAGGGAGCTAACAAAGTGTGCAAGCTCCAGCGATCCATTGATGGACTGGTGCAAGCCTCTCGGAGTTGGAATAAACGCTTTGATAGTGTGATCAAAGCATTTGGTTTTATACAGACTTTCGGAGAAGCCTGTATTTACAAGAAAGTGAGTGGGAGCTCTATAGCATTTCTGATATTATATGTGGATGACATATTACTAATTGGAAATGATATAGAATTTCTGGATAGCATAAAGGGATACTTGAATAAGAGGTTTTCAATGAAAGACCTCGATGAAGCTGCTTACATATTAGGCATAAAGATCTATAGAGATAAATCAAGACGCTTAATTGGACTTTCACAAAGCACATACCTTGACAAGATTTTGAAGAAGTTCAAAATGGATCAAGCAAAGAAAGGGTTCTTGCCTGCGTTACAAGGTGTGAAGTTGAGTCAGACTCAATGCCCGACCACTGCAGAAGATAGAGAGAAAATGAAAGATGTTCCCTATGCTTCAGTCATAGGCTCTGTCATGTATGCAATGCTGTGTACCAGACCTGATGTGTGCCTTGCTATAAGTTTAGCAGGGAGGTACCAAAGTAATCCAGGAGTGGATCACTGGACAATGGTCAAGAACATCCTGAAATACCTGAAAAGGACTAAGGATATGTTTCTCGTATATTGAGGTGACAAAGAGCTCATCGTAAAAGGTTACGTTGATGCGAGCTTTGACACTGATCCGGACGATTCTAAATCGCAAACCGGATACGTGTTTACATTAAACAGTGGAGCTGTCAGTTGGTGCAGTTCTAAACAAAGCGTCATAGCGGGATCTACATGTGAAGCGGAGTACATAGCTGCTTCGGAAGCAGCGAACGAAGGAGTCTGGATGAAGGAGTTCATATCCGATCTAGGTGTCATACCTAGTGCATCGGGTCCAATGAAAATCTTCTGTGACAATACTGGTGCAATTGCCTTGGCAAAGGAATCCAGATTTCACAAGAGAACCAAGCACATCAAGAGACGCTTCAATTCCATCCGGGATCTAGTCCAGGTGGGAGACATAGAGATTTGCAAGATACATACGGATTTGAATGTTGCAGATCCGTTGACTAAGCCTCTTCCACGAGCAAAACATGATCAGCACCAAGGCTCCATGGGTGTTAGAATCATTGACTCTAGTGCAAGTGGGAGACTGAAGGAAATATGCCCTAGAGTCAATAATAAAGTTATTATTTATTTCCTTATATCATGATAAATGTTTATTATTCATGCTAGAATTGTATTAACCGGAAACATAATACTTGTGTGAATACATAGACAAAGAGAGTGTCACTAGTATGCCTCTACTTGACTAGCTCGTTAATCAAAGATGGTTATGTTTCCTAACCATAAACAAAGTGTTGTTATTTGATTAATGAGGTCACATCATTAGTTGAATGATCTGATTGACATGACCCATTCCATTAGCTTAGCACCCGATCGTTTAGTATGTTGCTATTGCTTTCTTCATGACTTATACATGTTCCTATGAATATGAGATTATGCAACTCCCGTTTGCCGGAGGAACACTTTGGGTGCTACCAAACGTCACAACGTAACTGGGTGATTATAAAGGAGCATTATAGGTGTCTCCAAAGGTACATGTTGGGTTGGCATATTTCGAGATTAGGATTTGTCACTCTGATTGTCGGAGAGGTATCTCTGGGCCCTCTCGGTAATGCACATCACATAAGACTTGCAAGCATTAAAACTAATGTGTTAGTTGTGAGATGATGTATTACAGAACGAATAAAGAGACTTGCCGGTAACGAGATTGAACTAGGTATTGGATACCGACGATCGAATCTCGGGCAAGTAATATACCGATGACAAAGGGAACAACGTATGTTGTTATGCGGTCTGACCGATAAAGATCATCGTAGAATATGTAGTAGCCAATATGGGCATCCAGGTCCCGCTATTGGTTATTGACCAGAGATGTGTCTCAGTCATGTCTGCATTGTTCTCAAACCGTAGGGTCCGCACGCTTAACGTTACGATGACAGTTATTATGAGTTTATGCAATTTTGATGTACTGAAGTTAGTTCGGAGTCCCGGATGTGACCACGGACATGACGAGGAGTCTCGAAATGGTCGAGACATAAAGATTGATATATTGGAAGCCTATGTTTGGATATCGGAAGTGTTCCGGGTGAAATCGAGATTTTACCGGAGTACCGGGAGGTTACCGGAACCCCCCAGGAGCTGTATGGGCCTTAGTGGGCTTTAGTGGAAAGGAGAAAGGGGCAGCCCAAGGTAGGCCGCACGCCTGCCTCCTCCCCTAGTCCTATTAGGACAAGGAGAGGTGGCCGGCCCCCCTCTCTCTCTTTCCCCCTCGGGGAATCCTATTCCAACTAGGATTGGGGGGGGGGGAGTCCTACTCCCGGTAGGAGTAGGACTCCTCCTGCACCCTCCTCCTAGCCGGCCGCCCCCTCCCCCTTGGATCCTTTATATACGGGGGCAGGGGGGCACCTCTAGACACACAAGTTGATCCTTGAGATCGTTCCTTAGCCGTGTGCGGTGCCCCCTGCCACCATATTCCACCTCGATCATATTGTAGCGGTGCTTAGGCGAAGCCCTGCGACAGTAGAACATCAAGATCGTCACCACGCCGTCGTGCTGACGGAACTCCTCCCTGACGCTTTGCTGGATCGGAGCCCGGGTATCGTCATCGAGCTGTACGTGTGCTAAGAACTCGGAGGTGCTGAAGTAACGGTGCTTGGATCGGTCGGATCAGGAAGATGTACGACTACTTCCTCTACGTTACGTCAACGCTTCCGCAGTCGGTCTGCGTGGGTACGTAGACAACACTCTCCCCTCTCGTTGCTATGCATCACCATGATCTTGCGTGTGCGCAGGAATTTTTTTGAAATTACTGCGTTCCCCAACAATTCGGACATCTGAAAGGTTCTGAGTGGTTTGGGTATTTATAGGAGTATCAGAGAGTTATGGGAATTAGACGGGGAGTATATGGGCCTTATTGGGCTTTAGGGGACAGAGAGAGGGGCGGCTGCGCGCCCCCCAAGGCCTAGTCCGAATTGGACTAGGGGAGGGGTGGTGCCCCCTCCTTCCTTTTTCTCTTTTCCCTTTCCTTCTCTCCTACTCCTACTACATGGAAGGGGGGAATCCTACTCCCGATGGGAGTAGGACTCCCCAGGGCGCTCCATAGAGAGGGTCGTCCCTCCCCCTCCTCCACTCCTTTATATACGGGGGAGGGGGCACCCCATGGAGACAGAAGTTGATTAGTTGATCTTTTAGATGTGTGCGGTGCCCCCCTCCACCATAATTCACCTCGGTCATATCGTAGCGGTGCTTAGGCGAAGCCCTATGTCGGTAGCATCATCATCATCGTCATCATGCTGGCGTGCTGATAGAACTCTCCCGCGAAGCTCTGCTGGATCGTGAGTTCGTGGGACGTCACTGAGCTGAATGTGTGCTGAACTCGGAGGTGCCGTCCGTTCGGTACTTGGATCGGTCGGATCATGAAGACGTATGACTACATCAACCGCGTTCTCATAACGCTTCCGCTTACGGTCTACGAGGGTACGTGTACGACACTCTCCCCTCTTGTTGCTATGCATCACCATGATCTTGCGTGTGCGTAGGATTTTTTTTGAAATTACTATGTTCCCCAACAGTGGCATCCGAGCCAGGTTTATGCGTAGATGTTATATGCACGACTAGAACACAAAGGAGCTGTGGGCGTGGGTATATACATATTGCTTTCCGTCACTAGTTGATTCCTGATTTAGCGGCATTGTTGGATGAAGCGGCCCATACCGACATTACCCGTATGCTTACGCGAGACTGGTTCTACCGACATGCTTCGCACACAGGTGGCTAGTGGGTGTCTGTCTCTCCAGCTTTAGTTGAATCGGATTCAACGAACATGGTTCTTTCTGAAGATCAAAAGGTAATCACTATACCGCGTTGTGGTTTTGGATGCGTATGTAAGAACGGTTCTTGCTCAGCCCGTAGCAGCCACGTAAAACTTGCAATAACAAAGTAGAGGACGTCTAACTTGTTTTTGCAAGGCATGTTGTGATGTCATATGGTCAAGATGTGATGAGATATAAATTTTTTTATGAGATGATCATGTTTTGTTAAAGTTATCGGCAACCGGCAGGAGCCTTATGATTGTCTCTTTATTGCATAAGATGCAAGCGCCAAATAATTGCTTCACTTTATCGCTATGCGATAGCAATAGTTGCAAGAACAATAGTTGGCGAGACGACCATGTGATGACACATTGATAGAGATCAAGATGATTGAGATCATGGTGTCATGCCGGTGATGATAGAGATCATGGTGGTACTTTGGAGATGGAGATCAAAGGTGCGAGATGATCATGGCCATATCATGTCACATATTTTGATTGCATGTTATGTTTATCCTTTATACATCTTATTTTGCTTAGTTCGACTGTAGCATTATAAAATTATCTCTCACTAAATGTCAAGGTATATGTGTTCTCCCTGAGTATGCACCGTTGCGAGAGTTCGTCGTGCCAAGACACCACGTGATGATCGGGTGTGATAAGCTCTACGTTCACATACAATGGGTGCAAGCCAGTTTTGCACACGCAGAATACTCAGGTTAAACTTGACAAGCCTAGCATGTGCAGATATGGACTCGGAACATTGGAGACCGAAAGGTCGAGCGTGAATCATATAGTAGATATGATCAACATAGTGATGTTCACCATTGAAAACTACTCCATCTCACGTGTGATCAGACATGGTTTAGTTGATTTGGATCACGTGATCATTTACACGACTAGAGGGATGTCTATCTAAGTGGGAGTTCTTAAGTAATATGATTAATTGAACTTTAATTTATCATGAACTTTGTCCTGATAGTATTCGCATAACTATGTTGTAGATCAATAGCTCGCGATGTAGCTCCCTGTTTATTTTTGATATGTTCCTAGAGAAAAACTATGTTGAAAGATTATAGTAGGAATGATGCAGACTAGGTCCATGATCCGAGGATTATCCTCATTGCTGCATAGAAGAATTATGTCCTTGATGCACCGCTAGGTGACGGACCTATTGCAGGAGTAGATACTGACGTTATGAACGTTTGGTAAAGCTCGGTATGATGACTACTTGATAGTTTAGTGCACCATGCTTTACGGCTTAAAACCGGGACTTCAAAAATGTTTTGAATGCCACAGAGCATATAAGATGTTCTAAGAGTTGAAATTGGTATTTCATACTCATGACCGTGTCGAGAGGTAGAAGACCTTTGACAGTACTTTGCCTAGAAGATGGAGGAGACTAGCTCAACTAGTGAGCATATGCTTAGATTGTCTGGGTACTACAATTTGTTGAATCAAGTGGGAGTTAATCTTCCATATAAGATAGTAATTGACAAAGTTCTCTAGTCACTATCTCCAAGTTACTATAACTTAGTGATGAACTATAATATGCAAGGGATGATGAAAGTAATTCCCAAGCTCTTCGGGATGCTGAAATCGGTGAATGCAGAAATCAAGAAATAGCATCAAGTGTTGATGGTTAACAAGACCACTAGTTTCAAGAAAAGGGCAAAGGGAAAGAAAGGGGAACTTCAAAGAAGAAAGGCAAGCAAGTTGCCACTCCCATGAAGAAGCTCAAAGCTAGACCCAAGCCTGGAACTGAGTGCTTCTACTGCAAAGGAAATGGTCACTGGAAGTGGAACTTCCCTAGATACTTGGCGGATAAGAAGGATGGCAAAGTGAACAAAAGTATATATTTGATATACATGTTATTGATGTGTACTTTACTAGTGTTTATAACAACACCTCAATATTTGATACTGGTTCAGTTACTAAGATTAGTAACTCGAAACGGGAGTTACAGAATGAACAGAGACTAGTTAAGGGTGAAGTGACGATGTGTGATGGAAGTGGTTCCAAGATTGATATGATCATCATCGCACACTCCTAATACTTTCAGGATTAGTGTTGAACCTAAAATAAATGTTATTTGGTCTTTGCGTTAAGCATGAATATGATTGGATCATGTTTATTGCAATACGGTTATTCATTTAAGTCAAAGAATAGTTGTTGTTCTATTTACATGAATAAAACCTTCTATGGTCATACACTCAATATATATGTTTTATTGAATCTCGATTGTAGTGATACACATATTCATAATATTGAAGCCAAAAAGATGCAAAGTTAATAATGATACTGCAACTTATTTGTGGCACTGCCGTTTAGGTCATATTGGTGTAAAGCGCATGAAGAAACTCCATGCTGATGGGTTTTTAGAATCACTTGATTATGAATCACTTGATGCTGCGAACCATGCCTCATAGGCAAGATGACTAAGACTCCGTTCTCTGGAACAATGGAGCAAGCAACTGACTTATTGGAAGTAATACATATTGATGTATGCAATCCGACGAGTGTTGAGGCTCGTGGCGGGTACCGTTATTTTCTGACCTTCCCAGATGATTTGAGCAGATATGGGTATATCTACCTGATGAAACATAAGTCTGAAACATTTGAAAAGTTCAAAGAATTTCAGAGTGATGTGGAAAATCATCGTAACAAGAAAATAAAGTTTCTGCGATCTGATCGTGGAGGAGAATATTTGAGTTACAAGTTTGGCTTTGTTTGAAACAATGTTGAATAGTTTCACAACTCACGCCACCTGGAACACCACAACATAATGGTGTGTCCAAACGTCATAACCATACTTTATTGGATATAGTGCAATATATGATGTCTCTTACCGATTTGCCACTACCATTTTGGGGTTATGCATTAGAGATAGCTACATTCACATTAAATAGGGCACCATCTAATCCGTTGAGATGACAACGTATGAACTATGGTTTGGCTAGAAACCTAAGCTGTCGTTTCTTAAAGTTTGGGGTTGTGATGCTTATGTGAAAAAGTTTCAGCCTGATAAGCACAAACCTAAATCGAAAAAGTGTGTCTTCATAGGAGACCCAAAAGAAACTATTTGGTACACCTTCTATCACAGATCCGAAGGCAAGACATTCGTTGCTAAGAATGGATCCTTTCTAGAGAAGGAGTTTCTCTCGGAAGAAGTGAGTGGGAGGAAAGTAGAACTTGATGAGGTAACTGTACCTGCTCCCTTATAGGAAAGTAGTTCATCACAGAAATCTGTTCCTATGACTCCTACACCAATTAGTGAGGAAGCTAGTGATGATGATCATGTAACTTCAGATCTAGTTAATATTGAACCTTGTAGGTCAACTAGAGTGTGATCCGCACTAGAGTGGTACGGTAATCCTGTTCTGGATGTCGTGTTACTTGACCATGATGAACCTACGAACTATGAGGAAGTGATGATGAGCCCAGATTCCGCGAAATGGCTTGAGGCCATGAAATCTAAGATAGGATCCATGTATGAGAACAAAGTATGGACTTTGATTGACTTTCCCCATGATCAGTGAGTCATTAAGAATAAATGGATCTTCAAGAGGAAGACGGACGCTGATAGTAGTGTTACTATCTACAAAGCTCGAATTATCGCGAAATGTTTTCGACAAGTTCAAGGTGTTGACTATGATGAGATTTTCTCACTTGCATCGATGCTTAAAAGTCTGTCTGAATCATGTTAGCAGTTACCGCATTTTATGAAATCTGGCAAATGGATGTCGAAATTGTATTCCTTAATGGATTTCTTAAGGAAGAGTTGTATATGATGAAACCATAAGGTTTTGTCGATCTAAATGTGCTAACAAAGTGAGCAAGCTCCAACGATCTATGTATGGACTGGTGCAAGCATCTCGGAGTTGGAATATATGCTTTGATAAAGTGATCAAAGCATATGGTTTTATAGAGACTTGCGGTGAAGCCTGTATTTACAAGAAAGTGAGTGGGAGCACCACAGCATTTCTGATAAGTATATGTGAATGACATATTGTTGATCGAAAATAATGTAGAATTTTCTAGAAAGCATAAAGTAGTGTTTGAAAAGAGTTTTTCAAAGAAAGACCTCAATGAAGCTTCTTACACATTGAGCATCAATGTCTATAGAGATAGATCAAGACGCTTGATAAGTTTTTTTTCAATGAGTACATACCTTGACAAGATTTTTAAGTACTTCAAAATGGAACAGTCAAAGAAGGAGTTGTTTCCTGTGATGCAAGGTATAAAGTTGAGTAAAGACTCAAAATCCGACCACGGAAGAAAATAGAAAGATAATGAAAAGACATTCCCTATGCCTTAGTCATAGGTTCTATAAAGTATGCTATGCTGGTTACCAGACCTATTGTATACCTTAGCATTATTTTGGCAAGGGAGTACAATAGTGATCTAGGAGTAGATCACTGGACAGCGGTCAAAATTATCCTTAGAGGACTAAGGATATATTTCTCGGTTATGGAGGTGATAGAAGAGTTCAACGTAAAGAGTTACGTCGATTCAAGATTTTTACATCGATCTAGATGACTCCAAGTCTCGATCCGGATACATATTGAAAGTGGGAGCAATTAGCTAGAGTAGCTCCGTGCAGAGCATTGTAGACATAGAAATTTGCGAAATACATACATATCTGAATGTTGCAGACCCGTAGACTAAACTTCTCTCACAAGCAAAACATGATCACTCTTTGGGTGTTAATCACATAGTGATGTTAACTAGATTATTGACTCTAGTAAAACCTTTGGGTATTAGTCACATGGAGATCTGAACTAATCACATAAAGATGTTAACTAGATTATTGATTCTACTGCAAGTGGGAGACTGAAGGAAATATAACCTAGAGACAATAATAAAGTTATTATTTAATTTCCTTATATCATGATAAATGTTTATTATTCATGCTAGAATTTTATTAACCGGAAACTTAGTTCATGTGTGAATACGTGGACAAATAGAGTGTCACTAGTATGCCTCTACTTGACTAGCTCATTGAATCAAAGATGGTTAAGTTTCTTGCCATAGACATGAGTTGTCATTTGATTAATGGGATCACATCATTAGAGAATGATGTGATTGACTTGACCCATTCCATTAGCTTAGCACAATGATCGTTTAGTTTGTTGCTACTACTTTCATCATGACTTATACATGTTCCTCAAACTATGAGATTATGAAACTCCCGAATAGCGGAGGAACACTTTGTGTGCTACCAAACATCACAACATAACTGGGTGATTAAAAAGTTACTCTACAGGTGTCTCCAATGGTACTTGTTGAGTTGGCACAGATCGAGATTAGGATTTGTCACTCCGATTGTCGGAGAGGTATCTTTGGGCCCTCTCGGGAATGCACATCACTATAAGACTTGAAAGCAATGTGACAAATGATTTAGTTTCGGGATGATGCATTATGGAAAGAGTAAAGAGACTTGCCGGTAATGAGATTGAAATAGGTATTGAGATACCGACGATCAAATCTCGGGCAGGTAACATACCGATAAAGATCTTCGTAGAATATGTAGGACCCAATATGAGCATCCAGGTTCCGTTGTTGCTTATTGATCGGAGATGAGTCTCGGTCATGTCTACATAGTTCTCGAACCCATAGGATCCGCACGCTTAATGATCGATGACGATCGGTATTATGAGTTTATGTGTTTAGATGTACCGAAGGTTGTTCGGAGTCCCGGATGAGATATGGGACATGACGAGGACTCTCAAAATGTTCGAGACGTAAAGACCAATATACTGGAGGGCTATATTCGGACATTGGAAAGGTTCTGAGTGGTTCGGGTATTTATTAGAGTACCGGAGAGTTACGGGAATTCGCCGTGGAGTATATGGGCATTATTGGGATTTAGGTGAAAGAAAGAGGGGAAGCTGCGCAACCCCCGAGGCCTAGTCCGAATTGGACTAGGGGGAGGGTCGGTGCCTCCTCGTTCCTTCTCTTATCTTTTCCCTTTCCTTCTCTCCTACTCCTACTACATGGAAGGGGGGAATCCTACTCCCGGTGGGAGTAGGACTCTGTTGGGGAACGTAGTAATTTCAAAAAAATTCCTACGCACACGCAAGACCATGGTGATGCATAGCAACGAGAGGAGAGAGTGTTGTCCACGTACCCTCATAGACCGAAAGCGGAAGCGTTAGCACAACGCGGTTGATGTAGTCGTACGTCTTCACGATCTGACCGATCAAGTACCGAACGCACAGCACCTCTGAGTTCTGCACACGTTCAACTCGATGACGTCCCTCGAACTCCGATCCAGCCGAGTGTTGAGGGAGAGTTTCATCAGCACAACGGCGTGGTGACGATGATGATGTTCTACCGACGCAAGGCTTCCCCTAAGCACCGCTACGATATGACCGAGGTGGATTATGGTGGAGGGGGGCACGGCACACGGCTAAGAGATCAAGAGATCAATTGTTGTGTCTTTGGGGTGCCCCCTGCCCCTGTATATAAAGGAGTGGAGGAGGGGGAGGGCCGGCCCTCTCTATGGTGCGCTCTATGGGAGTCCTACTCCCACCGGGAGTAGGATTCCCCCTTTCCTAGTAGAACTAGGAGCCCTTCCAAGTAGTAGGAGTAGGAGGGAAGGAATGGGACGGGAAAAGGAGAAGGAAGGAAGGGGGCGCCCCCCTTCCCTAGTCCAATTCGGACCAGCCCATGGGGAGGGGTGCGGCCACCCTTTGAGGCCTTTCTCTCCTTTCCCGTATGGCCCATTAAGGCCCAATACGAATTCCCGTGACTCCCCGGTACTCCCGAAAATACCCGAATCACTCGGAACCTTTCCGATGTCCGAATATAGTTGTCCAATATATCGATCTTTATGTCTCCACCATTTTGAAACTCCTCGTCATTTCCCCGATCTCATCCGGGACTCCGAACTCCTTTGGTACATCAAAACACATAAACTCATAATATAACCGTCATCGAACTTTAAGCGTGCGGACCCTACGGGTGCGAGAACTATGTAGACATGACCGAGACACGTCTCCGGTCAATAACCAATAGCGGAACCTGGATGCTCATATTGGCTCCTACATATTCTACGAAGATCTTTATCGGTCAAACCGCATAACAACATACGTTGTTCCCTTTGTCATCGGTATGTTACTTGCTCGAGATTCGATCGTCGATAACTCAATACCTAATTCAATCTCGTTACCGGCAAGTCTCTTTACTCATTCCTTAATACATCATTCCGCAACTAACTCATTAGTTGCAATGCTTATAAGGCTTTAAGTGATGTGCATTACCGAGTGGGCCCAGAGATACCTCTCAGACAATCGAAGTGACAAATCCTAATCTCGAAATACGCCAACCCAACAAGTACCTTCGAAGACACCTGTAGAGCACCTTTATAATAACCCATTTACGTTGTGACGTTTGGTAGTACACAAAGTGTTCCTCCGGTAAACGGGAGTTGCATAATCTCATAGTCATAGGAACATGTATAAGTCATGAAGAAAGCAATAGCCACAAACTAAACGATCAAGTGCTATGCTAACGGAATGGGTCAAGTCAATCACATCATTCTCCTAATGATGTGATCCCGTTAATCAAATGACAACTCATGTCTATGGTTAGGAAACATAACCATCTTTGATCAACAAGCTCGTCAAGTAGAGGCATACTAGTGACACTCTATTTGTCTATGTATTCACACATGTATTATGTTTCCGGTTAATACAATTCTAGCATGAATAATAAACATTTATCATGATATAAGGAAATAAATAATAACTTTATTATTGCCTCTAGGGCATATTTCCTTTAGTCTCCCACTTGCACTAAAGTCAATAATCTAGTTCACATCGCCATGTGATTTAATACCAATAGTTCACATCACCATGTGATTAACACCCATAGTTCACATCGACATGTTACCAACACCCAAAGGGTTTACTAGAGTCAATAACCTAGTTCACATTGCTATGTGATTAACACCCAAAGAGTACTGATGTGTGATCATGTTTTGCTGGTGAGAGAAGTTTAGTCAACGGGTCTGCCACATTCAGATCCGTAAGTATTTTGCTAATTTCTATGTCGACAATGCTCTGCACAGAGCTACTCTAGCTAATTGCTCCCACTTTCAATATGTATCCAGATTGAGATTTAGAGTCATCTGGATCAGTGTCAAAATTTGCATCGACGTAACCCTTTACGACGAACCTTTTGTCACTTCCATAATCGAGAAACATATCCTTATTCCACTAAGGATAATTTTGACCAATGTCCAGTTATCTACTCCTAGATCACTATTGTACTCCTTTGCCAAACTCAGGGCAGGGTATACAATAGGTCTGGTACACAGCATGGCATACTTTATAGAACCTATGGCTGAGGCATAGGGAATGACTTTCATTCTTTATCTATCTTCTACCGTGGTCGGGTTTTGAGTCTTACTCAACTTCACACCTTGTAACACAGGCAAGAACTCCTTCTTTGACTGTTCCATTTTGAACTACTTCAAAATCTTGTCAAGGTATGTACTCATTGAAAAACTTATCAAGCGTCTTTATCTATCTCTATAGATCTTGATGCTCAATATGTAAGCAGCTTCACCGAGGTCTTTCTTTGAAAAAACTCCTTTCAAACATTCGTTTATGCTTTGCAGAATAATTCTACATCATCTCCGATCAACAATATGTCATACATATACTTATCAGAAATGATGTAGTGCTCCCACTCACTTTCTTGTAAATACAGGTTTCACCGCAAGACTGTATAAAACTATATGCTTTGATCAACTTATCAAAGTGTATATTCCAACTCCGAGATGCTTGCACCAGTCCATAGATGGATCGCTGGAGCTTGCATATTTTGTTAGTACCTTTAGGATCGACAAAACCATCTGGTTGCATCATATACAACTCTTCTTTAATAAATCCATTAAGGAATGCAGTTTTGTTTATCCATTTGCCAGATTTCATAAAATGTGGCAATTGCTAACATGATTCGGACAGACTTAAGCATAGACACGAGTGAGAAACTCTCATCGTAGGCAACACCTTGAACTTGTCAAAAACCTTTTTGCGACAATTCTAGCTTTGTAGATAGTAACACTACTATCAGCGTCCATCTTCCTCTTGAAGATCCATTTAATCTCAATGGCTCGCCGATCTTTGGGCAAGTCAATCAAAGTCCATACTTTGTTCTTATACATGGATGTCATCTCAGATTTCGTGGCCTCAAGCCATTTCACGGAATCTGGGCTCATCATCGCTTCCTCATAGTTCGTAGGTTCGTCATGGTCAAGTAACATGACCTCCAGATCAGGATTACCGTACCACTCTAGTGCGGATCTCACTCTGGTTTACCTACGAGGTTCGGTAGTAACTTGATCTGAAGTTACATGATCATCATCACTAGCTTCCTCACTAATTGGTGTAGGAGTCACAGAAACAGATTTCTGTGATGAACTTCTTTCCAATAAGGGAGCAAGTACAGTTACCTCATCAAGTTCTACTTTCCTCCCACTCACTTCTTTCGAGAGAAACTCCTTCTCTAGAGAGGATCCATTCTCAGCAATGAATAACTTGCCTTTGGATCTGTGATAGAAGGTGTACCCAACATTTTCTTTTGGGTATCCTATAAAGAAGCACTTCTCCGATTTGGGTTTGAGCTTATTAGGTTGAAACTTTTTCACATAAGCATTGCAACCTCAAACTTTAAGAAATGACAACTTCAGTTTCTTGACAAACCACAGTTCATACGATGTTGCCTCAACGGATTTAGATGGTGCCCTTTTTAACATGAATGCAACTGTCTCTAATGCATAACCCCAAAACTATAGTGATTAATCGGTAAGAAACATCATAGATTGCACTATATCCAATAATAGTACGGTTATGACATTCGGACACACCATTATGCTGTGGTGTTCCAGGTGGCATGATTTTGTGAAACTATTCCACATTGTTTTAATTGAAGACCAAACTCGTAACTCAAATATTTGTTTCTGTGATCAGATCGTAGAAACTTTATTTTCTTGTCACGATGATTTTCCACTTCACTCTGAAGTTCTTTGAACTTTTCAAATGTTTCAGAGTTATGTTTCATCAAGTAGATATACCCATATCTGCTCAAATCATCTGTGAAGGTTAGAAAATAACGATACCCGCCGCGAGCCTCAACACTCATCGGACTGCATACATCAGTATGTATTATTTCCAATACGTCAGTTGCTCGCTCCATTGTTCCGGAGAACGAAGTCTTAGTCATCTTGCCCATGAGGCATGGTTTGCAAGCATCAACTGATTCATAATCAAGTGATTCCAAAAACCCATCAGCATGGATTTTCTTCATGCACTTTACACCAATATGACCTAAACGGCAGTGCCACAAATAAGTTGCACTATCATTGTTAACTTTGCATCTTTTGGATTCAATATTATAAAAATGTGTATCATCATGATCGAGATCCAACAAACCATTTTTATTGGGTGTATGACCATAGAAGGTTTTATTCATGTAAACAGAACAACAATTATTCTCTAACTTACATGAATAACCATATTGCAATAAACACGATCCAATCATATTCATGCTCAATGCAAACACTAAATAACATTTATTTTAGGTTTAACACTAATCCCGAAAGTATAGGGAGTGTGCGATGATTATCATATCAATCTTGGAACTACTTCCAACACACATCGTCACTTCACCCTTAACTAGTCTCTGTTCATTCTGCAACTCCCATTTCGAGTTACTACTCTTAGCAACTGAACCAGTATCAAATACCGAGGGGTTGCTATAAACACTAGTAAAGTACACATCAATAACATGTATATCAAATATAGCATTGTTCACTTTGCCATCCTTCTTATCCGCCAAATACTTGGGGCAGTTCTGCTTCCAGTGACTAGTCCCTTTGCAGTAGAAGCACTTAGTCTCAGGATTAGGTCCAGACTTGGGCTTCTTCACTTGAGCAACAACTTGCCTGCCGTTCTTCTTGAAGTTCCCTTTCTTTCCCTTTCCCTTTTCTTGAAACTAGTGGTCTTGTTAATCATCAACACTTGATGCTCTTTCTTGATTTCTACCTTCATCGATTTCATCATCATGAAAAGCTCGGGAATCATTTACGTCATCCCTTGCATACTATAGTTCATCACAAAGTTCTACTAACTTGGTGATGGTGACTAGAGAATTCTGTCAATCACTATTTTATCTGGAAGATTAACTCCCACTTGATTCAAGCGATTGTAGTACCCAGACAATCTGAGCACATGCTCACTGCTTGAGCTATTCTCCTCCATCTTTTAGCTATAGAACTTGTTGGAGACTTCATATCTCTCCACTCGGGTATTTGCTTGAAATATTAACTTCAACTCCTGGAACATCCATATGATCCATGACGTTCAAAACGTCTTTGAAGTCCCGATTCTAAGTTGTTAAGCATGGTGCACTAAACTATCAAGTAGTCATCATATTGAGCTAGCCAAACGTTCATGATGTCTGCATCTGCTCCTGCAATAGGTCTGTCACCTAGCGGTGCATTAAGGACATAATTCTTCTGTGCAGCAATGAGGATAAACCTCAGATCACGGATCCAATCCGCGTCATTGCTACTAACATCTTTCAACTTAGTTTTCTCTAGGAACCTATCAAAAATAAAACAGGGGAGCTAAACGCGAGCTATTGATCTACAACATAGATATGCTAATACTACCAAGACTAAGTTCATGGTAAATTAAGTTCAATTAATCATATTACTTAAGAACTCCCACTTAGAAATACTCCCTCTAATCTTCTAAGTGATCACGTGATCCAAATCAACTAAACCATAACCGATCATCACATGAAATGGAGTAGTTTTCAATGGTGAACATCACTATGTTGATCATATCTACTATATGATTCACGCTCGACCTTTCGGTCTCAGTGTTCCGAGGCCATATCTGCATATGCTAGGCTCGTCAAGTTTAACCTGAGTATTCTGCGTGTGCAAAACTGGCTTGCACCCGTTGTAGATGGACGTAGAGCTTATCACACCTGATCATCACGTGGTGTCTGGGCACGACAAAATTTGGCAACGGTGCATACTCAGGGAGAACACTTTTATCTTGAAATTTAGTGAGAGATCATCTTATAATGCTACCGTTAATTAAAGCAAGATAAGATGCATAAAAGATAAACATCACATGCAATCAAAATATGTGACATGATATGGCCATCATCATCTTGTTCCTTTGATCTCCATCTCCAAAACATCGTCATGATTTCCATCGTCACCGGCATGACACCATGATTTCCATCATCTTGATCTATATCAATGTGTCGTCACATGGTCGTCTCGCCAACTATTGCTCTTGCAACTATTGCTATCGCATAGCGATAAAGTAAAGCAATTATTCCGCGCTTGCATCTTATGCAATAGAGAGACAACCATAAGGCTTTTGCCAGTTGCCGATAACTTCAACAAAACATGATCGTCTCATACAACAACTTATATCTTATCACGTCTTGACCATATCACATCACAACATGCCCTGCAAAAACAAGTTAGACGTCCTCTACTTTGTTGTTGCAAGTTTTATGTGGCTGCTACTGGGCTTAGCAAGAACTGTTCTTACCTACGCATCAAAACCACAACGATAGTTTGTCAAGTTGGTGCTGTTTTAACCTTTGCAAGGACCGGGCGTAGCCACACTCGGTTCAACCAAAGTTGGAGAAACTGACACCCGCTAGTCACCTGTGTGCATAGCACGGCGGTAAAACCAGTCTCGCGTAAGCGTACGCGTAATGTCGGTCCGGGCCACTTCATCCAACAATACCGCCGAACCAAAGTGTGACATGTCGGTAAGCAGTATGACTTATATCTCCCAGAACTCACTTGTGTTCTACTCATGCATATTACATCAACGCATAAAACCTGGCTCGGATGCCACTGTTGGGGAACGTAGTAATTTCAAAAAAATTCCTACACACACGCAAGATCATGGTTGCATAGCAACGAGAGGGGAGAGTGTTGTCCATGTACCCTCGTAGACCGAAAGAGGATGCGTTAGCACAACGCGGTTCATGTAGTCGTACGTCTTCATGATCCGACCGATCAAGTACCGAACGCACGACACCTCCGATTTCTGCACACGTTCAACTCGATGACGTCCCTCGAACTCCGATCCAGCAGAGTGTTGAGGGAGAGTTTTGTCAGCACGGCGGCGTGGTGACAATGATGATGTTCTACAGACGCAGGGCTTCACCTAAGCATCGCTACGATATGACCGTTGTGGATTATGGTGGAGGGGGGGTACCGCACACGGCTAAGAGATCAATTGTTGTGTCTTTGGGGTGCCCCCTGCCCCCGTATATAAAGGAGTGGAGGAGGGGGAGGGCCGGCCCTCTCTATGGCGCGCCCTAGGGGAGTCCTACTCCCACCGGGAGTAGGATTCCCCCTTTCCTAGTAGAACTAGGAGCCCTTCCAAGTAGTAGGAGTAGGAGGGGAGGAAAGGGAAGGGAAAAGGAGAAGGAAGGAAGGGGGCACCCCCTCCCCTTCCATAGTCCAATTCAGACCAGCCCATGGGGAGGGGTGCGGCCACCCTTTGAGGCCTTTCTCTCCTTTCCCATATGGCCCATTAAGGCCCAATACGAAATCCCGTGACTCCCCGGTACTCCAGAAAATACCCGAATCACTCGGAACCTTTCCGATGTCCGAATATAGTCGTCCAATATATCGATCTTTACGTCTCGACCACTTCGAGACTCCTCGTCATGTCCCCGATCTCATCCGGGACTCCGAACTCCTTAGGTACATCAAAACACATAAACTCATAATATAACCGTCATCGAACTTTAAGCGTGCGGACCCTACGGGTTCGAGAACTATGTAGACATGACCGAGACACGTCTCCGGTTAATAACCAATAGAGGAAACTGGATGCTCATATTGGCTCCTACATATTCTACGAAGATCTTTATCGTTCAAACCGCATAACAACATACGTTGTTCCCTTTGTCATCGGTATGTTACTTGCCCGAGATTCGATCGTCGGTATCTCAATACGTAATTCAATCTCATTACTGGCAAGTCTCTTTACTCATTCCATAATACATCATTCTGCAACTAAATCATTAGTTGCAATGCTTGCAAGTCTTGAATTGATGTGCATTACCGAGTGGGCCCAGAGATACCTCTCCGACAATCGGAGTGACAAATCCTAATCTCGAAATACGCCAACCCAACAAGTACCTCCAGAGACACCTGTAGAGCACCTTTATAATCACCCAATTACGTTGTGACGTTTGGTAGCAGACAAAGTGTTCCTTTGGTAAACGGGTGTTGCACAATCTCATAGTCATAGGAACATGTATAAGTCATGAAGAAAGCAATAGCAACAAACTAAACGATCAAGTGCTATGCTAACGGAATGGGTCAAGTCAATCACATCATTCTCCTAATGATGTGATCCCGTTAATCAAATGACAACTCATGTCTATGGTTAGGAAACATAACCATCTTTGATCAACGAGCTAGTCAAGTAGAGGCATAATAGTGACACTCTGTTTGTCTATGTATTCACACATGTATTATGTTTCCGGTTAATACAATTCTAGCATGAATAATAAACATTTATCATGATATAAGGAAATAAATAATAACTTTATTATTGCCTCTAGGGCATATTTCCTTCAGACTCCCCCTCCACCATAATCCACCTCATCATATCGTAGCGGTGCTTAGGCGAAGCCCTGCATCCGTAGCATCATCATCACCGTCATCACACCTCGTGCTGACATAACTCTCCCGTGAAGCTCTGCTGGATCGTTAGTTCGTGGGACGTCACCGACCTGAATGTGTGCTGAACTCAGAGGTGTCGTGCGTTCGGTACTTGGATTGGTCGGATCGTGAAGATGTATGACTACATCAACCGCGTTCTCATAACGCCTCCGCTTATGGCTACAAGGGTATGTGGACAACACTCTCCCCTTCGTTGCTATGCATCACCATGCTCTTGCATGTGCGTAGGAAATTTCTTGAAATTACTACATTCCCCAACAAATAGTTAGTACCATCATGTAGTGAAGTGATGTCTTCTTAATCGTGCAAACAAGGATCTGGTTGTTTTTTGTCACGAATTTCTTTATGAGTTAAATGCACTGGTGGTCCTAAAATTTTCGCCGGGTTGTCACTTTTGTCCTAATTCTTCCAAAATGCACATTTAGGTCCTAATTATTTAGTAAGTGGTTCACCCGAGGTCCTTTTTTCACGAGCGCTCACTGACCTGCCCGCATCACCAGTTGACCCACGCCACATCGACTGAGGCCCAACCACCAGGCGAGAAAAATATACTGGAGGTCCTAAAAGTTTCTGGGCAGTGTCACTTTAGTCCTACTTCTTTCAAAATGCACGTTATGATCCTAATTCTATAGTAAGTGGTTCACTGAAGGTCCTTTTTTGCACGATCATTCGCTAACCTGCATGCGTGATGCGTTGACCCATGCCATGTCAACTTAGAGGCCGCTGCGGTTGGTCTTCTTTTATAGAACACCACTTGTGAACCCCCCTCCTAACATTCCCTAGCCCTATCTCTCTCCCTCTCTCTCTCTACTGCGCTCACTATCGCCATGGCTGGGGCAGCAAGCTCCTTTCCTGGGAAGTGGGTGACGAAGAGGAGCATTGCAGCATCAGCGGTGGCAATGCCTCCTCCACAAGCTTCTACCATCCAACCTCAAATTAGAGAAAGAGGTTTGAGAAACTTAAAGAAACAGTGCAAAGTGTTGGGGAACATAGTAATTATTCAAAATTTTCCTACGTGTCACCAAGATCAATCTAGGAGATGATAGCAACGAGAGAGAGGGAGTGCATCTTCATACCCTTGAAGATCGCTGAGTGGAAGCGTTACAAGAACGCGGTTGATGTTGTCATATTCGCGGTGATTCAAACCGCGGAAGATCTGATCCAAGCACTAAACGGAAGACGCCTCCGTGTTCAACACATGTCCAGCTCGAGGAAGTCTCCTCCTTCTTGATATAGCAAGGGGAAAGGGTGTCGGTGCCCTCCCACCCCCACTATTTATAGGGGGGAGGGAAGAGGGGGCCAGCCCCCTTGATGCATCTAGAGGGGGGGGGGCAGGAGGGGAGACTTGCCCCCCATGCAAGGTGGGAGGCACCCCCTCCCCTAGGGTTTCCAACCCTAGGCTCCTTGGGCCCTTGGAGGGGGGCGCACCAATCACTAGGGGGCTGGTTCCCTACCACATTCAGCTCATTAAGTCCTCCGGGGTAGGTGGCCCCACCCAGTGGACCCCCGGACACCTTCCGGTGGTCCCGATACAATACCGATAACCCCCAAAACCATTCTGGCGACTGAAACTGGACTTCCCGTATATAAATCTTCACCTCTAGACCATTCTGAAACTCCTCGTGATGTCCGTGATCTCATATGGGACTACAAACAACCTTTGGTAACCACATACAATTTCCCATAACAACTCTAGCGTCAGCGAACCTTAAGTGTGCAGACCCTACAGGTTCGGGAACTATGCAGACATGATCGAGACATCTCTCTGGCCAATAACCAACAGCAGGATTGTAACGCCCACGATGCAGCTATATCTCCCATGTGTCGAAGCACGACTTAGAGGCATAATCGCATTGTAAGCAATGTCGCAAGTGAGGTAATCTTCAGAACAACCCATGTAATGAATATGGAAAAGGAGTACATAGTTGGCTTACACTCGCCACGTCACACAATAGCATAAATATCATTACATTCATCCAGATACAATCAAGGTCCGACTACGGAACCAAAATGAAGAACAACCCCAAATGCGACAAAGTCCCCGATTGCCCCAACTGGGCTCCACTACTGATCGTCTGGAAAGGAAATGTAGTATCATCCTGAGTCCTCATCGAACTCCCACTTGAGCTCAGTCGAATCTCCTGGAGCGGTATCATCGGTCACTGCATCTGGTTTTGGAAGTAATCTATGAGTCACAGGGACTCAACAATCTCACACCCTCGCGATCAAGACTACTTAAGCTTATAGGAAGGGTAAAATTATGAGGTGGAGCTGCAGCAAGCAACTAGCATATATGGTGGCTAACATAGGCAAAAGAGAGCGAGAAGAGAAGGCAAAGGCACGGTCGATGAACTATGATCAAGAAGTGATCCTAGAACAACCTACGATCCAGCATAACACGAGACCGTGTTCTCTTCCCGGACTCCTCCAAAAAGAGACCATCACGGCCACACACTCAGTTGATTCATTTTAAAATTAAGTTAAGCTTTAGGTTATCTACAACCGAATATTAACAAATTCCCATCTGCCCATAACCGCGGGCATGACTTTCGAAAGTTCAAATCCCTGCAATAGAGTCCCAATTTAGCCCATCACAAGCTCTCACGATTAACGAAGGATATTCCTTCTCCCAAGACAATCCGATCAGACTCGGCATCCCGGTTACAAGACATCTCGACAATGGTAAAACTAAACCAGCAAAGCCGCCCGAATGTGTCGACAAATCCCGATAGGAGCTGCACATATCTCGTTCTCAGGGCACACTCAGATGAGACATCCTACGAGTAAAACCAATCCTCAAGTTGCCCCGAGGTGGCCCCGCAGTCTACTCGGTTCGGACCAACACTCAGAGGAGCACTGGCCCAGGGGGGTTTAAATAAAGATGACCCTCGGGCTCCGGAAACCCAAGGGCAAAAGAGGCTAGGTGGCAAATGGTAAAACCAATGTTGGGCATTGCTGGAGGGTTTTATTAAAGGCGAACTGTCAAGGGGTTCCCATTATAACCCAACTGTGTAAGCAACGCAAAATCAAGGAACATAACACCAGTACGACGGAAACTAGGGCGGCAAGAGTGGAACAAAACACCAGGCATAAGGCCGAGCCTTCCACCCTTTACCAAGTATATAGGTGCATTAAAATAGATAAGATAATAATATGATATCCCAACAATAAACATGTTCCAACAAGGAACAAACTCCAATCTTCACCTACAGCTAGCAATGCTATAAGAGGGGCCGAGCAAAGCGGTAACATAGCCAAACAACGGTTTGCTAGGACAAGGTGGGTTAGAGGTTTGACATGGCAATATGGGAGGCATGATAAGCAAGAGGTAGGTATCATAGCATAGGCATAGCAATAGAGCAAGCATCTAGCAAGCAAAGATAGAAGTGATTTTGAGGGTATGGTCATCTAGCCTACAAAGTTCTCCGAGTTGACGGTAGCTTGATCCTCGTAAACATACTCAACAGGCTCCTCGATCACGTACTCGTCTCCCGGCTCTACCCAAGCAAGAACAACAAGCAAAGGGAGACACAATCAACCACGTGCAATGCACAAACAACATGGTGCAAACATGTCATGATATGCGGGATGCGGGATGTGATGCATATGCATGATTCGGAAAGGAATGATTGAACATGGCCTCAACAGGGAAAACCAAGAGTGTGTCACAGCCCTAGAATTTGTTTGTCATTAGTTGCATTAAGGCATTCATGCATCATGTTTAAAGTTCATGAAACTTGAACTGGGGATGACAAACCCTAGCACTAAATAAAATGCAATTAGGATCAAAATAAAAATATTTTCAATAAACCCAGAATGCCCTTTAGGAAAGTTCATTATTTTTGTTAAAGGTGAAAACCCCTGCCAACAATGATGCACATATTTCTAGGCCATTCTGGATTTTTGAATTAAATCCTATTGTATTTGACCTTGGGCATTTAAATACTATAAATAATTTAAATGTTCAAATAAATGTTGGAAATTGTTAAGGGTCACTGAAATAATTCAGAAAGCACCCATAATTCTTTCCAGGATTTTATAAAATGATTTGATATTTTTAAATCAAATCAAAACAAATTACAGAAAATAGAAAAACAGAATTAAATAGAAATAAGAGAGAGAGAGCAGAAGATCTACCTGGCGCCTACCTGTGCGGCCTGCTGTAGAAGCCGGCCCAGCCCACCAGGGGCTCCCCTCCTGTCGTCTTCCCCGCGCCAGTAGGCAGCGCGCGTAGCCGACGGGCGCCGACGCTGCCTCAGCCACCTCCTGCTTGCTGCTCTCCTTCCTCGATGCTCTGGACGCCTTCCCCGAGCGCCACGCACCTCCCTGCCTCTCTCCCTCACTCTCGCGCGCTCTCACCCCCTTCCCTGGATCTCTCCCTCTCTCACCCGAGAGTCGCCGCCGACGTCGCTCGCAACCACCGCAGCCACAGCCACTTCCTCGCTCCATCTCTCCGTACCCGAGCTCAGCCTGGACCCCAAGCCCCTCTACGTTGACCCACCGAAGCCCGGATGCCCCAAGACGATGCCACGGCGTTTCTTCCCGACCACGGCCGCCGGATGCCGCCGTCCGATTCATCCTCTCCGCCATCCCCCCGAGCACGCCGACCTGCTCTTCGAACTCACTGTGAGCTCCTACGCCTCCCCTCTCTCTTCCCCGCCTCGATTGCGCCCTGTAGCCTCGATCCCACCGGAGCCGGAGCTTGCTTGCCGCCGGCCATGTCGCCGCCGTAGCCACCGTTAGCTAGAGCTGCAACCGAGCACGCGGTCGTGCTCAGTGCAACCCCAGGAGGTCGTAACACCCCTCTTTGCCTCCTGTCGTGCTCCCTAACCCCGAAACCCAGTTCACTCGAACGCCGGCGCCGCCGTGAGCTCCATTCCGGCGAACCCCGGCCACCCCCGCACCTCCCGTTGGTCCCCCTAGATGCGCACGGGCACGGGCTACCTCCTGGTGCCCTTTGCGCGTCGATCCGTCGCCTCTGGCGTAACTCCGGCGAGCCACCGCCGCTCTGGGTCGTCTCCGTCGTCCAACCACCGGCGAATCCGACGTGGCCGGTCATTAGGGCCTAACCACCCCGCTAACCCAGGCCTAGGGCCACTGACAGGTGGGCCCTACCGTTTAATTAACCCGGCTAACAATTTAGTTAAGTTAATTAAACTCTGTTAAATCACTGTGCAGCTGACATGTGGGTCCCACAGGTCAGCTTTGACCTGGACAACGCCGTTGACTTGCTGACGTCACTGTGAAGTCATGCTGATGTAGTAATAGGTTTTCTGGATTTATTTTTTATTCAGGAATTTCAGAAAATGCCCTAAACTTCAATAAATCATAGAAATTCAACCGTAACTCCAAATTAAATAATTTATATATGAAAAATTATCAGAAAAATCCAAGGAATCCATCTGTACCATTTTCATGCATGTTAGAACAACTTATAGCTGCTGTTTAGCACAAATCAATTAAATGGCATTTGAATAATCACATATGGAGTTTGAATTTGAATCTTGTATTCAAACCAACTTCATTTAATCTGTTGCTAGTTGCATTAGCTCAAAACACATTCATATTGCCATGTCATGAGCATGCATCATATTGTGCATTTCATTGATTGTATTTGTTCTTTCTTGCCGGTATCTGTTCCCTCCCGGTAGACGATGTTCCGACGTTGTGATCGTTGACACTGATGAAGACTCAATGTTATCTTCAGAAGTGCCATGCAAGCAAAACCCCCTTGTTCATTCCGCTACAATCCTACTCTCTCGCCCTGCTCTCTTTTACTGCAATAAGACAACAATGATTCAACTGTTACTTGCTGCGGTAGCTGAACCCCTTTATCCTTTGCATGACCTGTCATTCCATAGTAAATAGATGAAACCCACTAGCATGAGTAGGAGTTGTTTGAGCCCTGTTGTGCCTACTCATTCTTGCTTGTTTGTCATGCCTGCTACTGCTTAGAGTTGAGTCAGGTCTGATTCATCGGGGATGAATCAGAGGTGTGTGAACATGTCCTACTGTGTGTGAGCTAAGTGTGTGAATACGATTTGGTAAAGGTAGCGGTGAGAGGCCATGTAGGAGTACATGGTGGGTTGTCTCATCGCAGCCATCCTCAGGAACTGAGTTCTGTGTTTGTGATTGATGATTCAACTACTACCATGCATTGGGCCCGAAACCAATGGACCCTCTCGGCTTCTTGATCACCCTTGTCCTCTGTCCAGGAGTTGCAAGTAGTTTCTGGTGTTTGTAGTATGCTGGAGGCCGTGCGCAGCGCTGACCGTAGGGGTGGGCTGTGATGCGGTAGGCACGTGGCATGGTGTACTGGGCGCCCGTTTGGTGTCTCGGGAACCCTGTTCACATCGTTTGGGGCTGTGAGTGAAACTCCAGCGGATCTCCTCATGGATGGAACCCGAATAGGCGATAAACCTGGACTAGAGACTTGAGTGTTTAGGCAGGCCGTGGCCGACACCCACGTTGGGCTTCCACTTGAAGGTTGCCGAGTACATGTCGTGTAAACGGCGGTAAGTGGTGAGAGCGTGTGTGAAGAAGTACACCCCTGCAGGGTTAACATCATCTATTCGAATAGCCGTGTCCGCGGAAAAGGACTTCTGGGTTGCTTATATCAGTTCATAGACAAGTGAAAGTGGATACTCTAAAATACGCAAGATAAGCGTGAGTGCTATGGATGGCGTTCTCGTAGGGAGATGGGAGCGGATCCATAGTGGTGTATTGATATGGTGAATATGTGGACTCGTGTGCGCCACCTCAAAAGAGTTACTTGCAGTCGTAGTTCAGGATAGCCACCGAGTCAAAGCTGGCTTCCTGCAGTTAAACCCTACCATCCCCTTGTTGAAAATGATGCATATGTAGTTAGTTCGGATGTAAGTCTTGCTGGGTACATTTGTACTCACGTTTGCCTATTTTATGTTTTTGCAGAGAGACCTCAGTCTCGCTAGTAGTTCCGTATGGTCTTGTTACCTCAGCCCTTTTCATTTATAGATGTCTGTACTTAGACATGATAGCTTCTGCTTGTGCTTTGATTTGTATGCTCTGAATGTTGGGTCATGAGACTCTCTATTGTTTTTGCAGAGAGACGTTTAGCTTGTTACCTCAGCTACGATCTTGTGCCCCCGGCAGGATCTGGTAGATAGTCAGGCTTCTCAGCCCTTTTCATTTATAGATGTCTGTACTTAGACATGATAGCTTCTGCTTGTGCTTTGATTTGTATGCTCTGAATGTTGGGTCATGAGACTCATGTTTGTAATATCTCGCTCCTCAGAGCCTATTGAATAAATACTTGAGTCATAGAGTCATGTTGTGATGCCATGTTGTATTTGCACATATCGAGCATATTGTGTGTATGTTATTGAAATGCTTGGTATGTGTGGGATCTGGCTATCTAGTTGTTTATCTTTAGTAGCCTCTCTTACCGGGAAATGTCTCCTAGTGTTTCCATCGAGCCATGGTAGCTTGCTACTGCTCCGGAACACTTAGGCTGGCCGGCATGTGTCCTTCTTCGTTCTTGTGTCTGTCCCTTCGGGGAAAAGTCACGCGATGAATACCGGAGTCCTGTTAGCCCGCTACAGCCCGGTTCACCGGAGTCCTGTTAGCCCAGTGCTACAGCCTGGATTCACTCGCTGATGACCGACACGTTCGATGCTGGGTCATGGATGCCTGTCCCTGTAAGTTAGTGCCACTTTGGGTTTACGACTAGCCATGTCAGCCCGGGCTCCTTATCATATGGATGCTAGCGACACTATCATATACGTGTGCCAAAAGGCGCAAACGGTCCCGGGCAAAGGTAAGGCGACACCTATGGGAATACCGTGCGTGAGGCCGCAAAGTGATATGAGGTGTTACATGCTAGATCGATGTGGCATTGAGTCGGGGTCCTGACAGCGTTGGTATCAGAGCTTGACTGCCTGTAGGATTACCAAGCCAAACTGGTCGAAGTTGAGTCTAGAAATTCTTAGTTATATAAGGGAATTGATTGTGGGATGGAACGTAAGGCTCTTTTTACTCCTTATACCTTATGCCCTTCTGATCTGAGTCATCTTATATTTTCTACGGGGTTAAGGAACTAGGCTATCTCTTCTTTCTATCAGGATCACGTGTTACTAATCCGTAGACTTATAAGATTGTTGGATTTAAGCCTCAGTTCAGTTTATACTACCTCTCTATGTTAACTGTTGATCTCGAAACCTTGATATTGTGCTTCTGAGTGGTTATGCCACCATTTTTGTGAATGTCTCAAATCTTTTTGAGCATTTATAGCCGTTATGCTGTCCGAGTCATCCCAGGTTTCTAAATAGTCTGATGCATTTGCAAAATCCTTTCCCTCTGGTTTCGATGTTCCTTTATGCCAGCTCAATCACACTAATTGTTGAGTTGAGGTATTCTATTGCCTTGACATTTATGTTGGAGTTACTATTATGACCCTAGGTGTCTCAGGGGATCATCTAGTAGTCTAGCCATGTTTTGTGTCCTAGTGTGATGATTCTGGCCTTTATTCTCGAAAGCATTCCGTGATGCTACTTAGTAGTAGGTATTCTACTCCTGGGTTTTGAACCCGAGATTCACTCCACTTACTTCATGTTGATAGTGTTTGCTAGTTCCTTTAGGATATTAGTAACCTTTGCGATAATCCTCGAGGTTCATGATACATCCTTTTTCCAATTACCATGAACCATTCTTGGCAGGAGTTCTTCTGAACCAAAAGATGACAACAAGAGTGCTCTCGATGAGTTCTCCATGCTATGTTGTGACTCTGCCAGCTCAACCTTTCTGCATGGGTTATCCGGAAGAATTATGTTGAACTTGGTTCGACATACTAACCTATGCATCCACAACTCAAAAAGTTATATGTTCCTTTGAGTTGTCCCTCTTTAGTTGTCTACTGACCTTCGTCTATCAATTGATAGTCAAGAGTATGCGTGCGTTCGTTTATCGATGCCTACTACTCTTGTGGTCCGTCAAGCCATTCTATCGCGGAATGACTAGGAGAAACAAACTCCAGTACCTCTTCCATATCTAGGATTGGGTCGAAACAATTGTACTCCGCAGATCAAAATGCCAATCCAGCTTTTGCTCTGTTCTACCTTGGAGTATTACCATCTTTTATATCGGGATTGTTATAAGAATTGCACACCATCCTATGAACTCTTGGTACAGTGATACTTCTTGCCATCATTGTTCATTCCTCGGTTCCTGTGTTATTGTAACCAGAATGCCGACAAGTGAATCGTGGCGTGTGAAATCAATACTACTAGCAACTCTGTTGCTTGGTAGTTAAATGGACGATAACCTCATTCTTAGCGTGTTGATTATTGAATCGTCACCCTAAGACTGATTGTGCTACCTAGTCCTTGTTCTCGGTGCACTCCTCGATCGTTGAGTTAGGATTATTTCAAATCTTCGCTCTATTGATCATATCATCTTGCCTCAAAAAGCAAGATTGTTCTCGAGCTTAGTAACATACCGGTGGTTCATGATTTTCCGAATATTTTCTCGGAAGTATTACCAAGTTGTCCCCTGACTGCTATGTTGAGCTCGTGATCAAGTTGGTTTCTTGTGAACCACCCTTTCTCCAAGAGTCTGTGTTGGATATCCCGGAGCTAGTTGGTTAAGCTAGACAACAACTTGGAGAATTGGAAGATAAAAGCTTGCCTAACTTAGTTCGTTCCAAAGGGATATTCTTGTGTAGTGTGTGTTGAAGAAAGATGATATCTTCATCGATTGGTCCCTGTGATCAGTTGCTGGACCTATTGTCTTATCAATCCTTTGATTTGAGTGTGGGCTATCATCAAATCAAACCAGAACCAACGATGCTCGTAATGTTGTCTTATTCGTGGTTGATCCCTCGAGCATACACCATTACATCTTTGGTCTGACCAATGCTATCACCGTGTTCACTTAACTATGGAATTCCTTTTAAAAGGAAACCTAGATGAATTGTTGTTGAGCCCATTGACAACATCCTTATCTCCTCCATGATTTTGTTGAACATTAAGCTAGTGTTGGAAACTTTTGAAAGCATTTGTTCATGCTAGCTCATGAAGCATATGTTTGAATGAAGGTAGTGACTTCCTTTAATTCATGTGCATCTGATGCAAGTTGCCGCCGTGGATTCGAGAAAGTCAATGTTGCTTTCTTTGGAATCATTCCAAATCAGTCATGCACACGTGCGAAGAATTCTGTAGTTTGAAGACTTGCAACCTTCAATCTATATGTATCCCTAGCACACCAAGCCACTGATTGATTTGTTCAAGGAGAAGGAGTTCCTTCATAAGAGCTAATCCGGACTTATGTAAGGACTTCGATACCCTCGTTGATGGTTCCCCCTCCTGAACTCGGTAGTGTTTTATTATAAGACTACTTTGTGGTCATGCTTGTCTTGGACAACGTGTTCACATGTTTGTAGCAGAACCAGCTCATGTTTTGGAGCTTACTATCGTAGTTCATTTCCCGAGAATCTCGCAACGTTATCTCGTCGAATTGTGTTGCAAACTTTCATTTATCTTTCTAGACTTGATGAGTCTGGAATATTCTGACACCAACCAGATCTGAATCTCAGGCAGATGTGATGGTTGGAACATTTTCCAAGAACTATAATATTGGTCTCGCGATAACCGGTAAAGTGGATGTCGTGGCCAACACACCCCGCCGGAAGACCTGTTATTATAATATCTTGATTGAGGAAGTTGGCCACCTCCCCATAAGGATTTCGTAGGGTTTTACTCCAATAAGCTACTCCTTATGGATTTTTGTGTTCCCGAAGTCCGACCTTTTTACTTTATGTTTTAGATATCAAACCATATCTATGAATGGGTTACACTAGCACGTCAAGGAGAACATTAGAAGCCGAGTGCTAAATGTCTCTCGGTCGATCATGCAGATTTTGGTTCCTTGGCCTCGCTAAGGTGAAATCTGAGAAAGTGTTATCCTCCTTTGCATCTGCATCATCCATCGCTATTCATCATGGTAGTATGTTGTGTTGTCAGCACCCTTGACACGGATGTTGGTAAAATCTTGATGATTATGGAAATGCTCAAGTTCTTGAGAGCACGCACAAGCGCTAGGTGTTATCATCGACACTAACTGGAGTGCTCTCAGTTTCCTCGGCAATGCTATAACCATTCCAATAGTGGAATAACTCTCTATTGTTGAGCCTCTCCCCAGCTACCAGAATCATTCCCAGCATTTGCATTTTGTTCCCAGCTTGCACCGCCAATGTGCCATTCTACCATGGGTCTCATCCATTTCCGATGATAAACAAAATCATCTATGACGTTGTCTTCAACAAGGTAATCCACATCATCCAAGTCCGAGTATGCCATTCTACCGACCCCCTCCAAACGATCGCTCGAGAATTGCCTTAGGCTGGTATAAAGAGTTTCAATGATCTCTGAATCAAAGGTAATTCTTTTTGCCATTTAAGGGGATGATTCTACGAGTCACCTTCCCTAAGGTGCATCATTATGGTATCATGGCAACTCAACTCCTCGCAACGTTGGCAATCGTTTACCACCTTCTTAGGTGTGGAATTGTTGTCTACCTAGTGAACCTTCGTCATCTGCTTCACTCCATTCCTCTAGATGTGTGCTTCGTCTCTCAGCTCGAGAGATGTTACTATGTCTCATTCCGTGGATTAATTCCGAGTTGTTCGACCTTCGGGAAGAACAATTCTTTTAGGGTCTTTCATTTCCTCTCGTTGTCATGTTAGTTGGAGTTCTTGGAGCAAGACATCAAGATAATGATGGTGATCGAATCAACGCTTTGATAAAGTGCACCCTGGATCGTGAAGATTGTGCTAGTTTGCGTTCCCCCTTCACCTTACCCTACGCTTGAATCTCGGGACGAGATTTTTTGTTTAGTGGGGGTGAGTTGTCACAGCCCTAGAATTTGTTTGTCATTAGTTGCATTAAGGCATTCATGCATCATGTTTAAAGTTCATGAAACTTGAACTGGGGATGACAAACCCTAGCACTAAATAAAATGCAATTAGGATCAAAATAAAAATATTTTCAATAAACCCAGAATGCCCTTTAGGAAAGTTCATTATTTTTGTTAAAGGTGAAAACCCCTGCCAACAATGATGCACATATTTCTAGGCCATTCTGGATTTTTGAATTAAATCCTATTGTATTTGACCTTGGGCATTTAAATACTATAAATAATTTAAATGTTCAAATAAATGTTGGAAATTGTTAAGGGTCACTGAAATAATTCAGAAAGCACCCATAATTGTTTCCAGGATTTTATAAAATGATTTGATATTTTTAAATCAAATCAAAACAAACTACAGAAAATAGAAAAACAGAATTAAATAGAAGTAAGAGAGAGAGAGAGCAGAAGATCTACCTGGCGCCTACCTGTGCGGCCTACTGCAGAAGCCGGCCCAGCCCACCAGGGGCTCCCCTCCTGTCGTCTTCCCCGCGCCAGTAGGCAGCGCGCGTGGCCGACGGGCGCCGACGCTGCCTCGGCCACCTCCTGCTTGCCGCTCTCCTTCCTCGACGCTCTGGACGCCTTCCCCGAGCGCCATGCACCTCCCTGCCTCTCTCCCTCACTCTCCCACGCTCTCGCCCCCTTCCCTGGATCTCTCCCTCTCTCACCCGAGAGTCGCCGCCGACGTCGCTCGCAACTACCGCGGCCACAGCCACTTCCTCGCTCCCTCTCTGCGTACCCGAGCTCAGCCCGGACCCCAAGCCCCTCTACGTCGACCCACCGAAGCCCGGATGCCCCAAGACGATGCCGCGGCGTTTCTTCCCGACCACAGCCGCCGGATGCCGCCGTCCGATTCATCCTCTCTGCCATCCCCCCGAGCACGCCGACCTGCTCTTCGAACTCACTGTGAGCTCCTACGCCTCCCATCTCTCTTCCCCGCCTCGATTGCGCCCTGTAGCCTCGATCCCACCAGAGCCGGAGCTTGCTTGCCGCCGGCCATGTCGCCGCCGTAGCCACCGTTAGCTAGAGCTGCAACCGAGCACGCGGTCGTGCTCAGTGCAACCCCAGGAGGTCGTAACACCCCTCTTTGCCTCCTGTCGTGCTCCCTAACCCCGAAACCCAGTTCACCCGAATGCCGGCGCCGCCACGAGCTCCATTCCGGCGAACCCCGGCCACCCCTGCACCTCCCGTTGGTCCCCCTAGATGCGCACGGGCACGGGCTACCTCCTGGTGCCCTTGGCGCGTCGATCCGTGGCCTCTGGCGTAACTCCGGCGAGCCACCGCCGCTCTGGGTCGTCGCCGTCGTCCAACCGCCGGCGAATCCGACGTGGCCGGTCATTAGGGCCTAACCACCCCGCTAACCCAGGCCTAGGGCCACTGACAGGTGGGCCCTACCATTTAATTAACCTGGCTAACAATTTAGTTAAGTTAATTAAACTCTGATAAATCACTGTGCAGCTGACATGTGGGTCCCACAGGTCAGATTTGACCTGGACAACGCCGTTGACTTGCTGACGTCACTGTGAAGTCATGCTGACGCAGTAATAGGTTTTCTGGATTTATTTTTTATTCAGGAATTTCAGAAAATGCCCTAAACTTCAATAAATCATAGAAATTCAACCGTAACTCCAAATTAAATAATTTATATATGAAAAATTATCAAAAAAATTCAAGGAATCCATCTGTACCATTTTCATGCATGTTAGAAAACTTATAGCTGCTGTTTAGCACAAATCAATTAAATGGCATTTGAATAATCACATATGGAGTTTGAATTTGAATCTTGTATTCAAACCAACTTCATTTAGTCTGTTGCTAGTTGCATTGGCTCAAAACACATACATATTGCCATGTCATGAGCATGCATCATATAGTGCATTGCATTGATTGTATTTCTTCTTTGTTGCCGGTATCTGTTCCCTCCCGGTAGACGATGTTCCGATGTTGTGATCGTTGACACTGATGAAGACTCAATGTTATCTTCAGAAGTGCCAGGCAAGCAAAACCCCCTTGTTCATTCCGATACAATCCTACTCTCTCGCCCTGCTCTCTTTTACTGCATTAAGACAACAACGATTCAACTGTTACTTGCTGCGGTAGCTGAACCCCTTTATCTTTTGCATGACCTGTCATTCCACAGTAAATAGATGAAACCCACTAGCATGAGTAGGAGTTGTTTGAACCCTGTTGTGCCTACTCATTCTTGCTTGTTTGTCATGCCTGCTACTGCTTAGAGTTGAGTCAGGTCTGATTCATCGGGGATGAATCAGAGGTGTGTGAACATGTCCTACTGTGTGTGAGCTAAGTGTGTGAATACGATTTGGTAAAGGTAGCGGTGAGAGGCCATGTAGGAGTACATGGTGGGTTGTCTCATTGCAGCCGTCCTCAGGAACTGAGTTCTGTGTTTGTGATCGATGATTCAGCTACTACCATGCATTGGGCCCGAAACCAATGGACCCTCTCGGCTTCTTGATCACCCTTGTCCTCTGTCCAGGAGTTGCAAGTAGTTTCTGGTGTTTGTAGTATGCTGGAGGCCGTGCGCAGCACTGACCGTAGGGGTGGGCTGTGATGCGGTAGGCATGTGGCACGGTGTACCGGGCGCCCGTTTAGTGTCTCGGGAACCCTGTTCACATCGTTTGGGGCTGTGAGCAAAGCTCCGGCCGGATCTCCTCATGGATGGAACCCGAATAGGCGATAAACCTGGACTAGAGACTTGAGTGTTTAGGCAGGCCATGGCCGACACCCACGTTGGGCTTCCGCTTGAAGGTTGCCGAGTACATGTCGTGTAAACGGCGGTAAGTGGTGAGAGCGTGTGTGAAGAAGTACACCCCTGCAGGGTTAACATCATCTATTCGAATAGCCGTGTCCGCGGAAAAGGACTTCTGGGTTGCTTATATCAGTTCATAGACAAGTGAAAGTGGATACTCTAAAATACGCAAGATAAGCGTGAGTGCTATGGATGGCGTTCTCGTAGGGAGATGGGAGCGGATCCATAGTGGTGTATTGATATGGTCAATATGTGGACTCGTGTGCGCCACCTCAAAAGAGTTACTTGCAGTCGTAGTTCAGGATAGCCACCGAGTCAAAGCTGGCTTGCTGCAGTTAAACCCCACCATCCCCTTGTTGAAAATGATGCATATGTAGTTAGTTCTGATGTAAGTCTTGCTGGGTACATTTGTACTCACGTTTGCCTATTTTATGTTTTTGCAGAGAGACCTCAGTCTCGCTAGTAGTTCCGTATGGTCTTCGACGTTTAGCTTGTTACCTCAGCTACGATCTTGTGCCCCCGGCAGGATCTGGTAGATAGTCAGGCTTCTCAGCCCTTTTCATTTATAGATGTCTGTACTCTGACATGATAGCTTCCGCTTGTGCTTTTATTTGTATGCTCTGAATGTTGGGTCATGAGACTCATGTTTGTAATATCTCGCTCCTCAGAGCCTATTGAATAAATACTTGAGTCATAGAGTCATGTTGTGATGCCATGTTGTATTTGCACATATCGAGCATATTGTGTGTATGTTATTGAAATGCTTGGTATGTGTGGGATCTGGCTATCTAGTTGTTTATCTTTAGTAGCCTCTCTTACCGGGAAATGTCTCCTAGTGTTTCCACCGAGCCATGGTAGCTTGCTACTGCTCCGGAACACTTAGGCTGGCCGGCATGTGTCCTTCTTCGTTCCTGTGTCTGTCCCTTCGGGGAAATGTCACGCGATGAATACCGGAGTCCTGTTAGCCCGCTACAGCCCGGTTCACCGGAGTCCTGTTAGCCCAGTGCTACAGCCTGGATTCACTCACTGATGACCCACACGTTCGATGCTGGGTCATGGATGCCTGTCCCTATAAGTTAGTGCCACTTTGGGTTTACGACTAGCCATGTCAGCCCGGGCTCCTTATCATATGGATGCTAGCGACACTATCATATACGTGTGCCAAAAGGCGCAAACGGTCCCGGGCAAAGGTAAGGCGACACCCGTGGGAATACCGTGCGTGAGGCCGCAAAGTGATATGAGGTGTTACATGCTAGATCGATGTGGCATTGAGTAGGGGTCCTAACAGAGTGCCACTGGAAAGATGAGTTGATTTCGGTTAGAATCGATATAAATATCACCAGAATCAGATGCACGGTTTGGAAATGACAAGCAAAACCAATATGGCACCGATCTGCGAATAACAACACGAGGTGTAACGCCCTCGATGCAGCTATATCTCCTACGTGTCGAAGCACGACTTAGAGGCATTACCGCATTGAAAGCAATGTCGCAAGTAAGGTAATCTTCACAACAACCCATGTAAATAGATAATAGGGGAAAAGGTACATAGTTGGCTTACACTCGCCACGTCACACAAATACATGAATAACATTACAATCATCCAATACACTCATGGTCCGACTACGGTACCAAAATAAGAGAACAACACCAACATGCGACACGGTCCCAATCGCCCCAACTGGGCACCACTACTGATCATCAGGGAAAGACACATATTAACAGCGTGAGTCTTCGTCGAACTCCAATTTGAGCTCAAGCGCATCATCTGGAACGGAATCATCGGTCCCTGCATCTGGTTTGGAAGTAATTTGTGAGTCACAGGGACTCAGCAATCTCGCACCCTCGCGATTAAGACTATTTAAGCTTATAGGTAAGGCAAGGTAATATGTGGAGCTGCAGCAAGCGACTAGCATATATGGTGGCTAACCTGTTCGCAAAAGAGAGCGAGAAGAGAAGGCAAAGCACGAACGAAGAACTATAGAACAACCTACGGAAAACATTACTCCAACACCGTGTTCACATCCCGGACTCCGCCGAGAAGAGACCATCACAGTTACACACGCAGTTGATTCATTTTAATTAAGTTAAGGTTCAAGTTATCTACAATCAGACATTAACAAATTCCCATCTGCCCATAACCGCGGGCATGACTTTCGAAAGTTCAAATCCCTCCAGGGGAGTCCCATCTTAGCCCATCACGAGCTCTCACGGTCAACGAAGGATATTCCTTCTCCCGAGACATTCCGATCAGACTCGGTATCCCGGTTCTACAAGACATCTTTGACAATGGTAAAACAAGTCCAGCAACACCGCCCAAATGTGCCGACAAATCCGGATAGGAGCTACACATATTCGTTCTCAGGGCACACTCAGATAGGTCAAGCTACGAGTAAAAGCAACCCTCGAGTTTCCCCGAGGTGGCCCCGCAGGCTGCCCAGTTTGGACCAACACTCAGAGGAGCACTAGCCCAGGGGGGTTTAAATAAAGATGACACTTGGGCTCCGGAAACCCAAGGGAAAAAGTGGCTAGGTGGCAAATGGTAAAACCAGGGTTGGGCATTGCTGGAGGAGTCTTATTCAAGGCGAACTGTCAAGGGGTTCCCATTATCACCCAACTGCGTAAGGAACACAAAATCCGGGAACATAACACCGATATGACGGAAACTAGGGCGGCAAGAGTGGAACAAAACACTAGGCAAAAGGCTGAGCCTTCCACCCATTACCAAGTATATAGATGAATTAAGATAACAAGATAATATAGTGATATCCCAACAATAAACAATGTTCCAACAAGGAACGATCTCCAATCTTCACCTGCAACTAGCAACGCTATAAAGAGGGGCTGAGCAAAGCGGTAACATAGCCAATCAACGGTTTGCTAGGACATGGTGGGTTAGAGGTTTGACATGGCAATTTTGGGAGGCATGATAAGCAAGTGGTAGGTATCATAGCATAGGCATAGGAAAAGAGCGAGCATCTAGCAAGCAAAGATAGAAGTGATTTCGAGGGTATGATCATCTTGCGTGCAAAGTTGTCAGAGTTGACTTGATCCTCATAAGCAAACTCAACAGGCTCCTCGTTAGCGAACTCGTCTCCCAGCTCTACCCAAACAAGACAAACAAGCAAAAGGAACACAATCAACTACGTGCAAAGCTCAAAAAAACATGATGCAACCATGGTATGCTATGTGGGATGCGATATGTGATGCATATGTAGGATTTGACAAGGAATGATTGAACCTGGCCTCAACTTGGAAATCCAAGAGTGCCACGGGAAAGGTGAGGCGATTTCAGTTGAAATCGATATAAAGATCACCGGAATCGGATGCACGGTATGGAAATGGCAAGTAAAACAAATATGGCACCAGTCTACGATAATCATGCTATTGCACTCAAACATGACAACAAAATACATCGCAGGGATCCACTCATTATTCTTGACAAAAGATGAACATTGAGCTATGTCTAATTCATCCATTAACAGGTTCAAACAAGCATGGCAAAAATGCAAACGATAACAGGTTTCAGACTTAGTGAAATTAACACAAGTCTGGAATTTAACATCAGGTAGCACACTTTGGAGCATGAAAACTATATGCTATAGGAACTTAACATGGCAAAGCAAGGCAGGACATGAAGCTACTCAAAGCACTTAACAAAAGTCCCTTAGTTACCTTGAGCCAAAAGGGATCGGAAAATACAATTGCAAGCATGTGAACATGGCAAAAAACATAATCAGGTTACAGACTTAGTGAAAAACTGGAGCATGCAAATCTGTTAACGAGTAGGCATGTTCACGAGCTCGGTGCACTCACTATAGAGCATGGCATGACAAACTAAGCATAGACCCATAAAGAATACATATTATAGAAGCTCGACATGGCAAGAACAACAACATAGCATGCATGGATCAACAACAACATCCTCGGCAAAATCGCTAACAAGTCAACAATCTGCCAGGATTCACGAAATAGCAAAAATAGAGCTCGATTGACTCAAGCTAGGGTGGTCCATAATTGCAAACAAAGACAAGGATGGATAGAGCACCACAATCATAAAAAATCATCCTTACTGATCATCCTCAAAAGAGGCACGGATCACTAAGAAGCAACATGAACATATGGCATATTGACAAAATCAGATCAAGGACTTAAAGAAATTCTAAGTCCCTGAAATCAGCATTAACGAATGCACTACTTTGCAAGCTTGTGCTAGTCACCACACATATCACAAAAATACATGGTAAGCACCTCTGTAAAGATGGCATGGCATATAACAAAACTCATGTAGAACTCAGGAGCATATCATGCACACATTAAACATGGCAAAAAATGACAAATAGCTATTTGATGAAACAGATCTGACAATTTAACCATATAGCCCTCTTCCAACAGCATTTCGGGCATCAAGATGAGCTCAAATGAAAATTATGCAGTGAGATGAAATGATGTATTCTCTGAGACGAACATTTTGATATGCTACACGCGCAAAACGGAGCCACAGGCGCAAAGTTATGGCATGATGAAGTATGCTAAAAAATGAAAAACTGGGATAAAAACGAGGTCAACCCTAATAATCCGGATCTGGATCTGAGGCGTGATTCCCGAGGTTCGACGAGGGGGCTCGCCGGAGTACTGTAGTCGGCCGGAGAGGGAAAGGGCTTGTCGGATCCGGTGACGGAGAGCTCGCCGGTGGTCGGAGTTGACGGAGGCGGCGACGAGGCGCAGCCAGAATCGGGCAGGCGGTGGCGCGACAAGACGACGCGGGCGGAGCCGGTGGAGGCGAGCGGCGGCGGGCGACGGCCGGGAGGAGGAGCGGCAGAGGTGGCAGTCGCCAGCGTCGAGGCGGGCGAGGCGGCGCCGGCGCGCAGGCGCTGTCGGGCGGTGGAGGGACTCGGGCCGGGGAGGACCAAGGGCGGGCTTCGGCGGGCTTCGGTGGCGCGCGGGATGGGCGGCGGTGACGTGGCGGCGCGCGAGTGGCTGAGGCAGCGGGGTTGGCGACGTGTTGCCCTCTGATTGGCCGGGGTGACGCGTCCGGCGGACACGTCCGGCGTGGGCGGAGTTGTCCGGCGGCGCGACGTGGAAGGAGACTAGGGTTAGGGTGGAAATGATCTGCGATTTTTGAAGGAGATGCTATTATATAGGTAGAGGGAGCAAGGAAGCTCCAAATGAGGTGCGGTTTTCGGCCACGCGATCATGATCGAACACTCTAGATGATGGAGAGGGTTTTGGCGGGTTTTAGGCCAAATTGGAAGGGTGTTGGGCTGCAACACACACGAGGCCTTCTCGGTCCCTCGGTTAACTGTTGGAGTATCAAACAAAGTCCAAATGGCACGAAACTTGACAGGCGGTCTACCGGTAGTAAACCAAGGCCGCATGGCAAGTCTCGGTCCAATCCGGAAATGTTTAACCCCCACACATGAAAAGAGGTAGAAAGGACCACCGGAGGAGATAGGAGCGCCGGAATGCAAAACGGACAACGGGGAAAGTGCTCGGATGCATGAGACGAACACGTATGCAAATGCAATGCACATGATGACATGACATGAGATGCATGACAAAGGCAACAACACACGAAGAAAAAACCCGAACTCGAGGAAAATAAAATAACTTAGCGCCGGAAATGGCAAGAGTCGGGATACATATAAGGTAAATTACATCCGGGGTGTTACAACACTCAACCACTACGAAAGGATCTCGTCCCGAGATCTAGGACTGGAAAAACACCGGGTACTCAGAACGGAGGTGATCCTCGCGTTCCCAGGTGGCTTCACGTTCGGAATGGTGTGACAACTTGACTTTGAGGAATTTGATTGACTTATTGCGAGTCTTGCATTTAGTCTCTTCAAGAATAGCCACGGGGTGCTCATGATAAGAAAGGTCTTCTTGGAGATCAATGTCTTCGAAGTTGACGGTGCGGTCAGGGTCTTGAAGCACTTGCGGAGCTGAGAGACATGGAACACATCATGCACATTTGCAAAGTTTGAAGGAAGCTCAAGTTGATAGGCGAGATCACCTCTCTTGCTGACGATCTTGAAAGGACCCACGTATCTAGGGGTAAGCTTCCCTTTGATACCGAAGCGATGAGTACCTTTCATTGGAGAGACGCGGAGGTAAACATGGTCTCCGATCTCGAAAGCCAAATCATGATGCTTACTATCATAGTAGCTCTTCTGATGCGATTGTGCTGTTTGAGGTTATCTCAAATGACTTTGCACATCTCCTCTGCCTCTGTGATCAAGTCATTTCCAAGAAGTTGACGTTCACCGGTCTCTGACAAGTTAAGAGGAGTACGGCACTTCCTGCCATAGAGAATTTCGAATGGGGCCTTGCCCGAACTTGCTTGAAAGTTGTTGTTGTAGGGGAATTCGGCATATGGAAGACAATCTTCCCACTTCATACTGAAGGAGATAACGCAAGCCCTGAGCATATCTTCAAGAATCTGATTGACACGCTCGACTTGACCGCTAGTTTCAGGATGAAAAGCTGTGCTGAAGCGGATGTTGGTGCCCATGGCCTTCTGAAAAGAATCCCAAAACTTGGAGGTAAAGATACCGCCATGGTCTCAAGAAATCAACTGTGGAATGCCGTGCAGAGAGACAATCCGAGAGGTATAAAGCTCCGCCAATTGAGCTGCAGTGATAGACTCTTTGATAGGCAGAAAGTGAGCAACTTTAGTGAGTTTGTCGATGACAACGAATATAGCATCATTGCCATGCTTGGACTTTGGAAACCCAGTCACGAAGTCCATCTCAATGTGGTCAAACTTCCATTCTGGAATGGCAAGAGGTTGGAGGACACCAGCTGGTCTTTGGTGTTCTGCCTTCACTCGTCTGCATACATCACATTCATTCACGAACTGAGCAATCTCGCGCTTCATTCGGGTCCACCAATAAGCCTGCTTGAGGTCCTGATACATCTTCGTACTCCCAGGGTGGATGGAGAGGAGTGAATTGTGAGCCTCGTTCACAATAACTTTACGGTCCCTCGGTTTTGGGACAAATTGGAAGGGTGTTGGGCTGCAACACACACGAGGCCTTCTCGGTCCCTCTGTTAACCGTTGGAGTATCAAACAAAGTCCAAATGGCACGAAACTTGACAGGCGGTCTACCGGTAGTAAACCAAGGCCGCATGGCAAGTCTCGGTCCAATCCGAAAATGTTTAACCCCCACACATGAAAAGAAGTAGAAAGGACCAATGGAGGAGATAGGAGCGCCGAAATGCAAAACGGACAACAGGGAAAGTGCTCGGATGCAGGAGACGAACACGTATGCAAATGCAATGCACATGATGACATGACATGAGATGCATGAAAAAGGCAACAACACACGAAGACAAAAACCCGAACCCGAGGAAAATAAAATAACTTAGCGCCGGAAACGACAAGAGTTGGGATACATGTAAGGTAAATTACATCCGGGGTGTTACATGAGGCCATCTAAGTGCATCAAGAACAACGTGCTACAGCAATCTAACATGACAACAAAATACATGGCAGGGATCCACTCAAGATGCTTGACAAAAGGTGAACACTAAGCTACAGCTAATACACTCAATAGCAGGTTGAAACAAGCATGTCAAAAGTGGAAAATATAATAGGTTACAGACTTGGTGAAAATAACATGTCAGGAATTTAACATCAGGAAGCAATGTTTAGAGCAAGATAACAACATGCTACAGGAACATATCATGGCAAAGCAAGGCATGGCATGAAGCTACTCAAAGCATACAACAAAATTCCCTTACTGACCATAAGCCAAAAGGGATCAGAAAATACAATGGCAACCATGTGAACATAGCAATTATCGTTAACAGATTCATACTTAGTAGAAAACTGAAACATGGCAAAACATATATTAAGTAGGCATGTTTCTGAGCTCGATGCACTTACCACAAAGCATTGCATGAAAAACTAAGCATACACCCAGCATGTAGACATGGCATAGAAGCTAGACATGGCAAGAACAACAACATAGCATGCATGGATCAACTACAACAAGCTCGGCAAAAATGCTTAACATGTAAACATTCTGCTAGGAACATTTTATAGCAAAAGTAGAGCTCGATTGAGTCAAGCTAGGGTGCTCCATAATTGCAAACAAAGAAATGGATGGATAGAGCACCACAATATCTACAAAACATTCTTAGTGATCATGCTCAAAAGAGGCATGGATCACTCGGTAGCAACATGAACACATGGCATAAAAATGTTAACAGGGCAGAGACTTAGAATATTTCTAAGTCCCTGAAATTAGTAACATTACAAGGGCTACTTTGCATGCTTGTGCTAGTCACCACAGAGATCACAAAAAATACATGGCTTACACCCCTATAAAGATGGCATGCCATACTTCAAAACTCATGTAGAGCTCAAGATCATAGGAGGCACACATTAATCATGGCAAAAATGACAAAAGTGCATTTGCTGATAAGAATCTGAAACAAACAGAAACTAGCACTCTTCCAACAGCATTTAGGGCATCAAGATGAGATCAAATGAACATGATGCAATGAGATTAAATGAAGTACTCGTCGAGGCGAACATTTTGATGTGCTACATGCCCAAAACGGAGCCACAGATGCAGAGTTATGACATGCGGAAAAATGCTAAAAATACTGGGAGGTGAGGGAAAAATTCAACCGTTAGGTTTTATCCAGATCCAGATCCAAATTGACATGCTCTTTGAGGCGGCGGCACTCTCACCGGAATCGACGAAGATGACGGCCGGCAGATCTCGGGGCGCGGGGAGGCCGGAGAAGTGTGGGGCGGCGCGGCGCTCGGCGGGAGGCGGCGTTGGGCGGCTCTGACATCGTCGGTGGAAGGCGGCGGAGGACGGATGCGGCGGTCGGTCGAGGCGGCGGCGCCGTAGTAGGGTGGAGGCGGCGGTGCGCGCTCGATGCGGCGATGGGCTCGGAGGGCCGCGCGCGGGCTCTCCGGGCCAGCGGCAGAGGCAGGCGGCCAAGCCAATCACAGAGTGACACGTGGAAGCGGCGGGGCGGAGCGGACGTGTCTGAACAGGACGGACGTGTCCGGCGGCGCGAGGAGAGGGAGAGACTAGGGTTTCGCCCAGAATTTCGGGGGAGAGGCTATATTTATAGGTAGGAGGAGCTAGGAGGCTCCAAATTGAGCATGATTTTCGGCCACGCGATCGTGATCGAACGATCTAGATGATGGAGGAGGTTTAGGTGGGTTTTGGGCCACTTTGGAGAGGTGTTGGGCTGCAACACACACGAGGTCTTTCCGGTCCCTCGGTTAACCGTTGGAGTATCAAACGAAGTCCAAATGGAACGAAACTTGATAGGAGGTCTACCGGTAGTAAACCAAGGCCGCATGACAAGTCTCGGTCAAATCTGAAAACGTTTAACACCCGCACACGATAAGAGGTAGAAAGGGACACCCGAGGACATAGGAGCGCCGGAATGCAAAACAGACAACGGGGAAAATGCTCGGATGCATGAGACGAACACGTATGCAAATGCAATGCACATGATGGCATGATATGAGATGCATGACAAAGACAAAAGCAACACGAAGAAAAAAACCCGACAACAAGGAAATATCATAACTCAGTGCCAGAAACGGCAAGAGTTGGAATACAAACATAGCAGGTAACATATGGGGTGTTACAACACTCCACCACTACGAAAGGATCCCGTCCCGAGATCTAGGACTGGAAAAACTCTGGGTTCTCAGAACGGAGGTGATTCTCGCGTTCCCAGGTGGCTTCACGGTCGGAATGATGTGACCACTTGACTTTTAGGAATTTGATAGACTTGTTGCGAGTCTTGCGCTCAGTTTCTTCAAGAATAGCAATTGGGTGCTCATGATAAGACAGGTCCTCCTGGAGATCAATCTCTTCAAAGTTGATGGTGCGATCAGGAGTCTTGAAACACTTGTGGAGTTGAGACACGTGAAACATGTGGTGCACATTTGCAAAGTTGGACGGAAGCTCAAGTTGATAAGCGAGATCGCCACTTTTGCCAATGATCTTGAAAGGACCCACGTAACTAGGGGCAAGCTTCCCTTTGATACCGAAGCGACAAGTACCTTTCATTGGAGAGACTCGGAGGTAGACATGGTCTACGATCTCGAAAGCCAAGTCACGATGCTTGCTATCATAGTAACTCTTCTGGCGCGATTGCACGGCTTTGAGATTTTCACGAATGACTTTGCACATTTCCTCTGCCTCTGTGATCAAGTCATTGCCAAGAAGTTGACGTTCACTAGTCTCTAACCAGTTAAGATGAGTACGACACTTCCAGCCATAGAGAATCTCAAATGGGGCCTTTCCCGAACTCGCTTGGAAGCTATTGTTGTAGGAGAACTTGGCATATGGGAGACAATCTTCCCACTTCATACCGAAAGAAATGATGCAAGCCCTGAGCATATCTTCAAGATTCTGATTTACTCGCTCGACTTCGCCACTAGTTTGAGGATGAAAAGCTGTGCTGAAGCCAATGTTGGTGCCCATGGCCTTCTGAAAAGAATACCAGAACTTGGAGGTGAAGATGCTGCCATGATCTGAAGATATCAACTGCGGAATGCCGTGCAGAGAGACAATCCTGGAGGTATGTAGCTCTGCCAACTAAGCTGTTGTGATAGTTTCTTTGATAGGAATAAAATGAGCCACTTTAGTGAGCTTGTCGATGACAACGAAGATAGCATCATTGCCACGCTTGGACTTTGGAAACCTAGTCACGAAGTCCATTTCATTGTGGTCAAACTTCCATTCTGGAATGGCAAGAGGTTGGAGCAGACCAGCTGGTCGTTGGTGTTCTGCTTTCACTCTTCTGCAGACATCACATTCATTCACGAACTGAGCAATCTCGCGCTTCATTCGAGTCCACCAATACGACTGCTTGAGGTCCTGGTACATCTTTGTACTTCCAGGGTGAATAGAGAGGAGTGAATTGTGAGCCTCGTTCATAATGACTTTACGAAGGTCGCCCTTAGGAACAACAATGCGATCCTCGAAGAATAGAGTATCCTTGTCATCAAGACGATAGCACTTGTACTTGGGTTGACTCTTGGCAATCCCAATCTTCACCTTCTTCACCATAGCATCAAGAAGTTGAGCCTCGCGAATCTGATCTTCCAAATTGGAGAGACTTGGAGGTTGGCAATAAATCCTTGAGGAACAACTTGTAGATTGAGTTTGCAGAAAGCTTCAAAAAGCTCGGGTTGGTAAGGCTTGAGAATCAAACTGTTGCAGTAAGCCTTCCTGCTCAATGCGTCAGCAATTACATTGGCCTTGCCTGGAGTATATTCGATACTCGGATTATACTCTTGAATCATTTCGACCCAACGAGTCTGCCTGAGGTTGAGGTTGGGCTGAGTGAAGATGTACTTGAGACTCTTGTGATCAGTGAAGATGTCCACTTTTCTTCCCAACAAGAGATGTCTCCAAGTTAAAAGAGCATGGACAACTGCCGCCAACTCGAGGTCATGAGTGGGGTAGTTCTTTTCGTTGGGCTTCAACTGGCGAGAGGTATAGGCCACAACTTTCTTCTCTTGCATCAACACTGCGCCAAGACCTTGAAGGGAAGCATCACAGAAGACCTCAAATGGTTTGGATTCATCAGGAGGAGTCAGAACTGGAGCAGTGACTAACTTCTCTTTCAGAGTGTTGAAAGCGATGTCACATTCAGGTGACCAAACGTACTTCACATGCTTCTGGAGAAGGTTGGAACGAGGCTTCGCGATATTAGAGAAGTTCTAAACGAACCTTCGACAATAGCTTGCGAGCCCAAGGAAGCTGCGGAGTTGCTTCACGTTCTGAGGTGGTTCCCAATTAACAATTGCAGACACCTTCTCAGGATTAACAGCTATGCCCTTGGCAGAGATGATATGTCCAAGGTAGAGAACCTCATTGATACGTCTCCAACGTATCTATAATTTTTGATTGCTCCATGCTATATTATCTACTGTTTTGGACTATATTGGGCTTTATTTTCCACTTTTATATTAGTTTTGGGACTAACCTATTAACCGAAGGCCCAACCCAGAATTGCTATTTTTTTCCAATTTTAGTGTTTCGAAGAAACGGAATATGAAACGGAGTCCAAACGGAATAAAATCTTGGGGAACGTGATTTTCTCACCGAACATGATCCAGGAGACTTGGACCCTGCTACAAGGAACAAAAGAGGCGGTCACGAGGGTGGGGGGCGCCCCCCTAGGGCACGCCCCCTGCCACATAGGGCCCCTCGGTGCTCCTCCGGCATACTCCTTCCTCCTATATATACACACGTACCCCCAAACGATCAGAACAGGAGCCAAAAACCTAATTCCACCGCCGCAACTTTCTGTATCCACGAGATCCCATATTGGGGCCTATTCCGGAGCTCCGCCGGGAGAGGGCCATCATCATGGAGGGCTTCTACATCATCATAGCCTCTCCGATGAAGTGTGAGTAGTTTACCTCACACCTTCGGGTCCATAGTTAGTAGCTAGATGGCTTCTTCTCTCTCTTTGAATCTCAATACAAAGTTCTCCCCCTCTCTTGTGGAGATCTATTGGATGTAATCTTCTTTTTGCGGTGTGTTTGTTGAGACCGATGAATTGTGTGTTTATGATCAAGTCTATCTATGAATAATATTTGAATCTTCTCTGAATTCTTTTATGTATGATTGGTTATCTTTGCAAGTCTCTTCGAATTATCCGTTTGGTTTCGCCAACTAGATTGGTAGTTCTTGCCATGGGAGAAGTGCTTAGCTTTGTGTTCGATCTTGCGGTGTCCTTTCCAAGTGACAGAAGGGGTAGCAAGGCACGTATTGCATCATTGCCATCAAGGATAACAAGATGGAGTTTATTTCATATTGCATGAATTTATCTCTCTACATCATGTCATCTTGCTTAAGGCGTTACTCTATTTTTAACTTAATACTCTAGATGCATGCTGGATAGTGGTCGATGAGTGGAGTAATAGTAGTAGATGCAGAATCATTTCGACCTACTTGTCACGGACGTGATGCCTATATACATGATCATGCCTAGATATTCTCATAACTATGCTCAATTTTGTCAATTGCTCAATAGTAATTTGTTCACCAACCGTAGAATACTTATGCTCTTGAGAGAAGCCACTAGTGAAACCTATGGCCCGTGGGTCTATTCTCATCATATCAATCACCATCACTTTAATCTTGCTTTGCTTTTTTACTTTGCTTTTACTTTTTACTTTGCATCTTTATACCAAAAATATTATATCTATCAGATCTCACTCTCGTAAGTGACTGTCAAGGGATTGACGACCCCTAATCGCGTTGGTTGCGAGTAGCTATCGCTTTGTACAGGTACGAGGGACTTGAGCGTGGCCTCCTACTGGATTGATACCTTGGTTCTCAAAAACTGAGGGAAATACTTACGCTACTCTGCTACATCATCTCTTCCTCTATGGGGAAAACCAACGCAAGCTCAAGACGTAGCAAGAAGGATTTCTGGCGCCGTTGCCGGGGAGTCTACACAAAAAGTCAACATACCAAGTACCCATCACAATCCCTATCTCTCGCATTACATTATTTTCCATTTGCCTCTCGTTTTCCTCTCCCCCACTTCACCCTTGCCGTTTTATTCGCCCCCTCTCTCTCTCTATCCTCCGTCTCTATTTGCCTCTTTTCCCTCGCCATGTCAGAACCAAAAAGAGTTGGGGGTTCTCCCCCAAGTTCTAGTGCTTTAGACAATCCTGCTATCTTATCTAAACTCATAAATCGGAATGCTATAGAACAACTTTCTGGAGTTATCAATGAGAACCTTAGTAATTTTGATGAAGATGATTCTGGAATTTTTTGTTATTTACTCGATGAATCTTTGAAAGATGCTTGGGATAGGCTGTTAAGGATCCGGGCTAGCTATGTGCCCCAATATCAAATTGAGGTTTACTTAAAAAGCTTTTATGTTGGGCTACCTGATTCGTTCAAACAAGTTTTAGATTCTATTTTCGAGGGGGGTTTTCTTGAAGGGGACCCCATAGATACCTATGAGAGGATGAAAAATATATTTGGGCACCCCATCAATGAGAAAACTGAAATCACATCTCTCTTTCTTTCTTACCAAAACGAATCTATCAAAGAGATAAAAGCTAGCCTAGATGCCAAATTCTGCAACATTCTTAATCTTTCTTCTACCATTAATGGACATGTACTCTGTCAAAATAGAAAAATTAATTCCATAGATAACAAGTTTGCTCTCTTTCTCTCTGAAACCAAAGATGGCAGTACCTAGATCTATCCTCGCTTTTATGCCTAGCTAGGGGCGTTAAACGATAGCGCTTGTTGGGAGGCAACCCAATTTTATTTTTATTCCTTGCTTTTTGCTCCAGCTTAGTAATAAAAAAATTATTTAGCCTCTGTTTGGGTTGTGTTTTTTGTGTTTAATTAGTGTTTGTGCCAAGTAAAACCGTTGGGAAGACTTGGGGAAAGTCTTGTTGAACTTGCTGTAAAAAACAGAAACTTGAGCGCTCACGAGAACTGCTGTAATTTTTATTTGAAGAGTGATATTTAGTTAATTCTTTTTGAAGATGATTAATAGATAAATTAATCAGGTCCAGAAATTTATTTTAGAATTTTTGGGGTTCCAGATCTTGCACTAGCTACAGATTACTACAGACTGTTCTGTTTTTGACAGATTCTGTTTTTCGTGTGTTGTTTGCTTATTTTGATGAATCTATGGCTAGTAAAATAGTTTATAATCCATAGAGAAGTTGGAATACAGTAGGTTTAACACCAATATAAATAAAGAATGAGTTCATTACAGTACCTTGAAGTGGTCTTTTGTTTTTTTTCGCTAACGGAGCTCACGAGTTTTCTATTTTGAGTTTTGTGTTGTGAAGTTTTCAAGTTTTGGTGAATTCTTTTTATGGATCATGGAACAAGGAGTGGAAAGAGCCTAAGATTGGGTATGCCCATGGCAGCCTTAAGAAAATCCAAGGACACCAAAAAGTCAAAGCTTGGGGATGCCCCGGAAGGCATCCCCTCTTTCGTCCACTTCCATCGGTAATTTACTTGGAGCTATATTTTTATTCACCAACATGATATGTGTTTTGCTTGGAGCGTCTTGTATTATTTGTGTCTTTGTGTCTTAGTATACCACAATCATCCTTGCAGTACACACCTTTTGAGAGAGCCATACATGAGTTAAAATTTGATAGAATACTCTATGTGCTTCACTTATATCTTTTGAGCTACGTAGTTTTGCTCTATGTGCTTCACTTATATCTTTTGAGCGTTATAATTTTGCTCAATGTGCTTCACTTAGATATTTTAGAGCACGGTGGTGGATTTTTTTTGAAGAAACTATTGATCTCTCATGCTTCACTTAAATTATTTTGAGAGTCTCTTAATAGCATGGTAATTTGCTTAATAATAATATGCTTGGTATTCAAGATTTGTGAAACTTTCTTTTGAGTGTGTTGAATACTAAGAAAAGATTGAAACATGATAATTGTTTTGAGATATGGAGGTGATAATATTAAAGTCATGCTATTTGAGTAGTTGTGAATTTAAAGAATACTAGTGTTAAAGTTTGCGATTCCCGTAGCATGCACGTATGGTGAACCGTTATTTGATGAAGTCGGAGCATGATTTATTTATTGATTGTCTTCCTTATGAGTGGCGGTCGGGGACGAGCGATGGTCTTTTCCTACCAATCTATCCCCTAGGAGCATGCGCGTAATACTTTCCTTTGATAACTTCTAGATTTTAGCAATAAGTATATTAGTTCTTTACGACTAATGTTGAGTCCATGGATCATACGCACTCTCACCCTTCCACCTTTGCTAGCCTCTCTAATACTACACACTTTTCGCCGGTATCATACACCTACCATATACCTTCGTCAAAACAGCCACCATACCTACCTATTATGGCATTTCCATAGCCATTCCGAGATATATTGCCATGCAACTTTCCACCATCTAGTTCATCATGACATACTCCATCATTGTCATATTGCATATCCCGGTACACCGCCGGATGCATTCATATAGAGTCATATTTTGTTATAAGTATCGAGTTGTAATTGTTGAGTTGTAAGAAAAATAAAATTGTGATGATCATCATTATTAGAGCATTGTCCCAAGTGAGGAAAGAATGATGGAGACTATGATTCCCCCATAAGTCGGGATGAGACTCCGGACGAAAAAAAAGAGGCCAAAGAAGCCCAAATAAAAAGAGGCCATAAAAAAAGAGAAAAGGCCCAGATAAAAAAATAAAAAAATAAAAAAATAAGAGAAAAAGAGAGAAGGGACATTGTTACTATCCACTTACCTCACTTGTGCTTCAAAGTAGCACCATGATCTTCATAGTAGAGAGTCTCTCATGTTATCACTTTCATATACTAGTGGGAATTTTACATTATATAACTTGGCTTGTATATTCCAATGATAGGCTTCCTCAAATTTCCCTAGGTCTTTATGAGCAAGAAAGTTGGATGCACACCCACTTAGTTTATTTTTGAGCTTTCATATACTTATAGCTCTAGTGCATCCATTGCATGGCAATCCCTACTCACTCACATTGATATCTATTGATGGGCATCTCCATAGCCCGCTGATACGCCTAATTGATGTGAGACTATCTTCTCCTTTTTGTCTTCTCCACAATCACCATTCTATTCCACCTATAGTGCTATATCCATGGCTCACTCTCATGTATTGCGTGAAGTTTTGAAAAAGTTAGAGTATGAAACAATTGCTTGGCTTGTCATCGGGGTTGTGCATGATTTAAATACTTTGTGTGGTGAAGATAGAGCATAGACAGACTATATGATTTTGTAGGGATAACTTTCTTTGGCCATGTTATTTTGAGAAGACATAATTGCTTTGTTAGTATGCTTGAAGTATTATTATTTTTATGTCAATATAAAATTTTGTCTTGAATCTTTCGAATCTGAATATTCATAACACAATTAAGAAGATTTGCATTGAAATTATGCCAAGTAGCACTCCGCATCAAAATTTCTCTTTTTATCATTTACCTACTCGAGGAAGAGCAGGAATTAAGCTTGGGGATGCCTGATACGTCTCCAACGTATCTATAATTTTTGATTGCTCCATGCTATATTATCTATTGTTTTGGACTATATTGGGCTTTATTTTCCACTTTTATATTATTTTTGGGACTAACCTATTAACCGGAGGCCGAACCCAGAATTGCTGTTTTTTGCCTATTTCAGTGTTTCGAAGAAACGGAATATCAAACAGAGTCCAAACGGAATAAAATCTTCGGGAATGTGATTTTCTCACCGAACGTGATCCAGGAGAGTTGGACCCTGCTCCAAGGAACAAAAGAGGCAGTCATGAGGGAGGGGGGCGCCCCCCCTAGGGCACGCCCCCTACCTTGTGGGCCCCTCAGTGCTCCTCCGGCGTACTCCTTACTCCTATATATACACACGTACCCCCAACCGATCAGAACAGGAGCCAAAAACCTAATTCCACCGCCGCAACTTTCTGTATCCACGAGATCCCATCTTGGGGCCTGTTCCGGAGCTCCGCCGGAAGAGGGTCATCATCACAGAGGGCTTCTACATCATCATAGCCTCTCCGATGAAGTGTGAGTAGTTTACCTCAGACCTTCAGGTCCATAGTTAGTAGCTAGATGGCTTCTTCTCTCTCTTTGAATCTCAATACAAAGTTCTCCCCCTCTCTTGTGGAGATCTATTCGATGTAATCTTCTTTTTGCGGTGTGTTTGTTGAGACTGATGAATTGTGGGTTTATGATCAAGTCTATCTATGAATAATATTTTAATCTTCTCTGAATTCTTTTATGTATGATTGGTTATCTTTGCAAATCTCTTCGAATTATCCGTTCGGGTTGGCCATGGGAGAAGTGCTTAGCTTTGGGTTCGTTCTTGTGGTGTCCTTTCCCAGTGACAAAAGGGGCAGCAAGGCACGTATTGCATCGTTGCCATCGAGGATAACAAGATGGGGTTTATTTCATATTGCATGAATTTATCTCTCTACATCATGTCATCTTGCTTAAGGCGTTACTCTGTTTTTAACTTAATACTCTCGATGCATGCTGGATAGTGGTCGATGACTAGAGTAATAGTAGTAGATGCAGAATCATTTCAATCTACTTGTCACGGACGTGATGCCTATATACATGATCATGCCTAGATATTCTCATAAATATGCTCAATTCTGTCAATTCCTCAAAAGTAATTTGTTCATCCACCGTAGAATACTTATGCTCTTGAGAGAAGCCACTAGTGAAACCTATGGCCCCCGGGTCTATTCTCATCATATCAATCTTCATCCCTTTAATATTGCCTTTCTTTTACTTTTAACTTTGCATCTTTATACCAAAAATACCAAAAATATTATATCTATCAGATCTCACTCTCGTAAGTGACCGTGAAGGGATTGACAACCCCTAATCACGTTGGTTGCGAGTAGCTATCGCTTTGTGCAGGTACGAGGGACTTGAGCGTGGCCTCCTACTGGATTGATACCTTGGTTCTCAAAAACTGAGGGAAATACTTACGCTACTCTGCTGCATCATCCCTTCCTCTTTGGGGAAAACCAACGCAAGCTCAAGACGTAGTACTCATCGAGCCAAAACTCGCACTTTTAAAACTTCACATAGAACTAATGTTCTCTGAGTTTATCCATCACCAATCTCAAGTGCTTGGCATGATGCTCTTTGTTCTTGGAAAAGACCAAAATGTCATCGAGGTAGACCAAGACGAAGTCATTTGTATAGGCATTGAAGATGAAATTCATCATGCGAGAGAAAGTTGGAGGAGCATTGACGAGACCGAAAGACATGACAATGTTTTCATATGAACCATAGCTTGTTCTGAACGCTGTCTTGGGGATATCCTCTTCACGAATGCGAATCTCATGATAGCTGAGGGAGTCCTGGATTAGGGGGTGTCCGGATAGCCGGACTATACCTTCGGCCGGACTCCTGGACTATGAAGATACAAGATTGAAGTCTTCGTCCTGTGTCCGGAAGGGACTTTCCTTGGCATGGAAGGCAAGCTTGGCGATACGGATATGTAGATCCCCTACCATTGTAACCGACTCTGTGTAACCCTAGCCATCTCCGCTGTCTATATAACTGGAGGGTTTTAGTCCATAGGACGAACATACAATCATACCATAGGCTAGCTTCTAGGGTTTAGCCTCTCTGATCTGGTGGTAGATCTACTCTTGTACTACCCATATCATCAATATTAATCAAGCAAGACGTAGGGTTTTAACTCCATCAAGAGGGCCCGAACCTGGGTAAAAACATCATGTCCCCGATCTCCTGTTACCATCCTCCTAGACGCACAGTTTGGGACCCCCTACCCGAGATCCACCGGTTTTGACACCGACAATAGCCCATGCAGAGATCAAGCTTGGAGACTACTTGAGTACTTTTAATTGTTCAAACAGCTCATTGATGTTGGGAAGTGGGTACTTGTTCTTTATGGTCTTCTTGTTCAATGGATGGTAGTCGGCACAAAGTCGGTCCGTTCCATCCTTTTTCTTGACAAAAAGAACTCCACAACCCCATGGAGAAGAACTTGGACGGATGAGACCCATACGCTCTTGAATATCGAGTTGCTTCTTCAGCTCCTTCAACTCTTCAGGTCCAAGCTTGTAAGGACATTTGCAAACAGGTTCCGTGCCACGCTCAAGATCGATGACGAATTCAACAGGCCGGTGAGGAGGCATTCCTAGAAGCTCTTCTGGAAAGACATCTTGATATTCGCAAATGACTGGAATCTGAGAAATGGCATCCAGCTCGCCCTTCTCGTTGAGAGAAAACAGACGGATGGTATTATCACGAGCAGCAAAGACGATTACATCCTCAGACAAATGTGTCAATTGAATCTGCCTGGCAACACAATCAAGGTGAGCCTTGTGCTTAGAAAGCCAATCCATCCCTAGAATAAGATCAATATCCGAGTTACCAAGGACCACTTGAGAGGACAGAAACTTATAATCGCCCAACATGATAGAGACATCGGGAGCAACCAAACTAGAAGTCATAAGCTTGTCGGGAGAAACAACTTGCATGACTTTGGCCATAACCTCAGTGTCAACATTGTGCTTCGATGCAAATGGGAATGACAAGAAAGAATGCGATGCACCAGTATCAAAAAGTACTTTTGCAGGAACAACGTCAACAGGAAGGTTACCCATAATCACATCTGATGAGTCCTTTGCCTGAGCTGCGTTCATCAAGTTGACCTTGGCGTGCTTGGGATTATGCTTGACCACTTCAGTGCTAGCAGATCTCACAGGAGCAGCAGGAAGACGCCTCTGATTGAAGCATTTGTTGGCATAGTGACCCTTCTGCTGACACTTGTTGCACGTAACCTCCGAGAGCGGACGGTGATACAGAGCACTTGATCTTGGAGCATGAGACGAAGTCTTGTTCTGAAATCCTGGGTTGGGTGGGTGGGAAGATTCATTGCTACCTTTGCTCTTCTGCTGATAAGGCTGACGGAACGAAGGAGGAGGAGGCAACCAATACTTTTGCTGCTTAGTAGCCACTTGAGTTGAGGAAGAAGGAGTTGCATCTCTGACTCTCTTCTTGGAAGCATCGCACTTGAGTTGAGCAGTCTCTTGTTTCAGTGTCATATTGTAGAACTCATCGTACTTCCGCGACTCGAAAACCACAAGAGCTAGTTGAAGATCTTCTCTAAGGCCACCTCCGAACTGATAAATCATTCTCTTCTCGTCGGGGACGTCCTGCTTGGCGAAACGAGTGAGCTTCTGGAACATGATGTTATAGTGGTAAACAAACAAGCTGCCTTGCTTTAGGTTGCGTTATTCCTCACACTTGCTCTCGACAACACTCTGAGGAATGTGGTGAGCTTTGAAGTCTTGACAGAATTCATCCCAGGTAATCACACGACCTCCTCTGGAATCTTTGTATTGCTGATACCACTCTGCAGCTTGGTCTTTGAGTTGGAACGAGGCAAACATGACAAAGTCCTCAGGCTTGACGTTGCTGCACTCAAAATGCTTGCAGATATCCACGAGCCAATCATCAGCGTATGTTGCCTCGACACCGTTACTGAAGGTCTTTGGCTGGTTTGCAAGGAACTGGTTGAGTGTAGCAAACTGATTCTGATTGTTGCCATGCCCTTGGTTCCCTTGGTTGCGCTCTTGCAATATTTGCATGATCAGCTGCGTGTTTGCATTGGTTGCGGCCATCACAGCTTTCCATGCCTCAGGAGGTGAGGTGGTGGTGGCGGATCAGGATTCGGACGCGTAGGAGGAGCCATCCTGAAGAGGGTGACATCCGTTAGCATCTTGACAGACATATATTCAAGCTGAATCAAATGGATCAAAATTGCAACATATAGTCTTAACATCCGAATAAAATGAACGAATGCATTCCAATTGAAATGGTCACACTTCCATCAATCAAGAAGCCACTTAGATAGAGGTAGAAAAATAAAACAACAAGGTACGGACAAGAACAAATACTTGGTGAGGATTACCCAATCACAAACCAAATATCCGCAGAAGAAATACTAGAGCTACAAGAATTCCCACCTATGAAACTCTCGAACATTTTTGGTTATGCAATCAGGTGTTGGGATACAGGGGAAGAATAATATCTCACCCAAAGCTAGCAAATCCTACATCCAGTTGTATCCATCCGTCAACACATAACCAAGAAACCTTCGGAAATCATATACATCAACCTTCGAAAAGCATCAAGCATCCGTTATCTGAGTCATGGCGATACTCCCGAACTCCCACCCCAATACTAGGTGGCGTCGAGGTTATCTCACCAACAACTGCATAAAAGAGATTTTTGATGTCGGCGAAACTCAGGTATTCCAGAATTGCAACGATAAAATTGTGACGACAACACCTCGGAGCTCAACTCCCCAGGACACTGCCACAACCCCTGCCAGGAGGCTCCAAGAACAATGTTCTCGTTAAAAAACCATTGGAACGACTCCAAGATACCCGCGTGATCCTAAATTTTTTTTAGTGAAATTTGAGAAGAGAAGAGTCAAAACGTGTAACGCCCATGAAGGGAATGAGGAGTAAAAAGAATCCTACTCTCCGATATATATAATTCTAAATGACTCAAAACATTTTTCTAGACTCAACAATGCCAACGATTCAATCAAGTAGGGGCTCCTAAGGTCGGGGAAGGCTCTGATTACCAACTTGTAACGCCCACGATGCGGCTATATCTCCCACGTGTCGAAGCATGACTTAGAGGCATAACCGCATTGTAAGCAATGTCGCAAGTGAGGTAATCTTCACAACAACCCATGTAATGAATAAGGAAAAGGAGTACATAGTAGGATTACACTCGCCACATCACACAATAGCATAAATATCATTACATTCATCCAGATAAAATCAAGGTCCGACTACTGAACCAAAATAAAGAACAACCCCAAATGTGACAAAGTCCCCGATTGCCCCAACTAGGCTCCACTATTGACCGTCTGGACAGGAAACGTAGTATGATCCTGAGTCCTCATCAAACTCCCACTTGAGCTCAGTCGAATCTCCTGGAGCGGTATCATCGGTCCCTACATCTGGTTTTGGAAGTAATCTGTGAGTCACGGGGACTCAGCAATCTCACACCCTCGCGATCAAGACTATTTAAGCTTATAGGAAGGGTAAAAGTATGAGGTGGAGCTGCAGCAAGCGACTAGCATATATGGTGGCTAACATACGCAAAAGATAGCGAGAAGAGAAGGCAAAGGCACTGTCAATGAACTATGATCAAGAAGTGATCCTAGAACAACCTACGAGCAAGCATAACACGAGACCGTGTTCTCTTCCCGGACTCCACCGAAAAGAGACCATCACAGCCACACACTCTGTTGATTCATTTTAAAATTAAGTTAAGCTTTATGTTATCTACAACCAGACATTAACAAATTCCCATCTGCCCATAACCGCGGGCACGGCTTTCGAAAGTTCAAATCCCTGCAGGGGAGTCCCAACTTAGCCCATCACAAGCTCTCACGGTCAACGAAGGATATTCCTTCTCCCAACACAATCCGATCAGACTCGGCATCCCGGTTACAAGACATCTCGACAATGGTAAAACTAAACCAGCAAAGCCGCCCGAATGTGCCAACAAATCCCGATAGAAGCTGCACATATCTCGTTCTCAGGGCACACTCAGATGAGACATCCTACGAGTAAAACCAATCCTCAAGTTGCCCCGAGGTGGCCCCGCAGACTACTCGGTTCGGACCAACACTCAAAGGAGCACTGGCCCAGGGGGGTTTAAATAAAGATGACCCTCGGGCTCCGGAAATCCAAGGGAAAAAGAGGCTTGGTGGCAAATGGTAAAACCAATGTTGGGCATTGCTGGAGGAGTTTTATTCAAGGCAAACTGTCAAGGGGTTCATGTTATAACCCAACCGTGTAAGGAACGCAAAATCAAGGAACATAACACCGGTATGACGAAAACTAGGGCGACAAGAGTGGAACAAAATACCAGGCATCAGGCCGAGCCTTCCACCCTTTACCAAGTATATAGGTGCATTAAAATAGACAAGATAATAATATGATATCCCAACAATAAACATGTTCCAACAAGGAACAAACTCCAATCTTCACATGCAACTAGCAATGCTATAAGAGGGGCTGAGCAAAGCGGTAACATAGCCAAACAACAGTTTGCTAGGACAAGGTGGTTTAGAGGTTTGACATGGCAATATGAGAGGCATGATAAGCAAGCGGTAGGTATCGTAGCATAGGCATAGATATAGAGTGAGCATCTAGCAAGCAAAGATAGAAGTGATTTCGAGGGTATGGTCATCTTGCCTGCAAAGTTCTCCGAGTTGATGTTAGCTTGATCCTCGTAAACATACTCAACGGGCTCCTCGATCACGTACTCGTCTCCCGGCCCTACCCAATCAAGAACAACAATCAAAGGGAGACACAATCAACCACGTGCAATGCACAAACAACATGATGCAAAACATGTCATGATATGCGGGATGCGGTATGCGATGCATATGCATGATTGGGAAAGGAATGATTGAACCTGGACTCAACTTGGAAAACCAAGAGTGCCACTGGAATGATGAGTTGATTTCGGTCGAAATCGATATAAAGATCACTGGAATCGGATGCACGGTTTGGAAATGACAAGCAAAACAAATATGGCACTGATCTGCGATTAACAGCACAAGGCCATCTAAATGCATCAAGAACAACATGCTATAGCACTCTAACATGACAACCAAATATATGGCACGGATCCAATCAAGATTCTTGACAAAATGTGAACACTGAGCTACGGCTAATTCACTCAATAGCAGGTTCAAACTAGCATGGCAAAAGTGCAAAAGATAACAGGTTACAGACTTAGTGAAAATAACATGTCAGGAATTTAATATCAGGAAGCAATGTTTAGATCAAGATAAAAAAATGCTACAGGAACATATCATGGCAAAGAAAGGCATGTCATGAAGCTACTCAAAGCATACAACAAAATTCCCTTACTGACCATAAGCCAAAAGGGATCAGAAAATGCAATGGCAACCATGTGAACATAGCAATTATCGTTAACAGATTCAGACTTTGTAGAAAACTGGAACATGGCAAAACAGATATTAAGTAGGCATGTTTACGAGCTCGATGCACTCACCAAAAATCATTGCATGACAAACTAAGCATACACCTAGCAAGTAGGCATGGCATTGAAGCTAGACATGGCAAGAACAACAACATAGCATGCATGGATCAACTACAACATGCTCGGCAAAAATGCTTAACATGTAAACATTCTGCCAGGAACATTTTATAGAAAAAGTAGAGCTTGATTGAGTCAAGCTAGGGTGCTCCATAATTGCAAACAAAGAAATGGATGGATAGAGCACCACAATATCTACAAAACATCCTTACTGATCATGCTCAAAATAGGCCTGGATCACTCGGTAGCAACATGAACACATGGCATAAAAATGTTAACAGGGCAGAGACTTAGAATATTTCTAAGTCCCTGAAATTAGTAACATTACAAGGGCTACTTTGCATGCTTGTGCTAGTCACCACAGAGATCACAAATAATACATGGCTTACACCCCTGTAAAGATGGCATGGCATACTTCAAAACTCATGTAGAGCTCAAGATCATAGGAGGCACACATTAATCATGGCAAAAATGACAAAAGTGCATTTGCTAATAAGAATCTGAAACTAACCGAAACTAGCACTCTTCCGACAGCATTTAGGCCATCAAGATGAGCTCAAATGAACATGATGCAATGAGATGAAATGAATTACTCGTCAAGACGGACATTTTGATATGCTACACGCCCAAAACAGAGCCACAGATGCAGAGTTATGACATGCGGAAAAACGCTAAAAATACTGGGAGGTGAGGGAAATAGTCAACCGCTAGGTTTTATCCAGATCCAGATCGAAATCGACACGCTCTTCAAGGCAGAGGCGCTCTCACCGGAATCGACGAAGACAATGGCGGACGGTGGATCTCGGGGTGCAGGGAGGCCGGAGAATTGCAGGGCGGCGCGGCGCTCGGTGGGAGGCGGCGTTGGGCAGCTCCGGCGGCGTCGGTGGAAGGCGGCGGAGGACGGACGCGGCGGCCGGTCGGGGCGGCGGCGCCGGAGTAGGGCAGAGGCGGCGGCGCGCGCTCGATGTGGTGATGGGCTCGGAGGGCCACGCGGGGGCTCTCCAGGACGGCGGCGGAGGGAGGCGGCCGAGCCAATCACGGAGTGACATGTGGCGGCGGCGGGGAGAAGCGGACGTGTCCGACCCGGATGGACCTGTCCGGCGGTGCGAGGAGAGGGAGAGACTAGGGTTTCGCCCGGAATTTCGGGGGAGAGGCTATATTTATAGGTAGGAGGAGCTATGAGGCTCCAAATTGAGCACGGTTTTCGGCCACACGATCATGATCGAACAATCTAGATGATGGAGGAGGTTTAGGTGGGTTTTGGGGCACTTTGGAGAGGTGTTGGGCTGCAACACACACGAGGCCTTTTCGGTCCCTCAGTAAGCTCAAACGAAGTCCAAATGGCACGAAACTTGACAGGCGGTCTACCGGTAGTAAACCAAGGCCGCATGACAAGTCTCGGTCCAATCTGAAAACGTTTAACACCCACACACGAAAAGAGGTAGAAAGGGACACCGGAGGACATAGGAGCGCCGGAATGCAAAATGGACAACGGGGAAAAAGCTCGGATGCATGAGACGAACACGTATGCAAATGCAATGCACATGATGACATGATATGAGATGCATGACAAAGAAAAAAGCAACACGAAGACAAAAATCCGACAACGAGGAAATATCATAACTTAGTGCTGGAAACGGCAAGAGTTGGAATACAAACCTGGTAGGTTACATACGGGGTGTTATAGGGATCTGGATACCCATGTTGGCTTCCACATGTTCCATGATGATATTGTCGGATGAACAACGATGTCGGGGATTCAATAAATCCCTTATACAATTCCCTTGGTCCATCGGTATGTTACATGCCCGAGATTTGATCGTCCGTATCCCTATACCTCGTTCAATCTTGTCACCAGCAAGTCTCTTTACTAGTTTCGTAACACATGATCCCGTGGCTAACTCCTTAGTCACATTGAGCTCGTTATGATGATGCATTACCGAGTGGGCCTAGAGATACCTCTCTGTCATCCGAAGTGACAAATCCCAGTCTCAATTCGTGCCAACCCAACAGACACTTTAGGAGATACCTGCAGTGCACCTTTATAGTCACCCAGTTATGTTGTGATGTTTGATACACTCAAAGCATTCCTACGGTATTTGGGGGTTGCACAATCTCATGGTCGAAGGAAATGATACTTGACATTAGAAAAGCTCTAGCAAACGAACTACACGATCTTGCGCTATGCTTAGGATAGGGTCTTTTCCATCACATCATTCTCCTAATGATGTGACGCCGCTATCAACGACATCCAATGTCCATGGTCAAGAAACCACAACCATCTACTGATCAAAGATCTAGCAACTAGAGGCTCACAAGGGACATGTTGTGATCTATGTATTCACACATGTATTATGGTTTCCTGTTAGTACAATTATAGCATGAACAATAGACAATTATGACGAACAAGGAAATATAATAATAACCATTTTATTATTGCCACTAGGGAATATTTCCAATAGTCTGTCACTTGCGCTAGTGTCAATAATCTAGTTACATTGTGATGAATCGAACACCCATAGAGATCTGGTGTTGACAATGTTTTGCTCGTGGAAGAGGTTTAGTCAACGGATCTGTGACATTCAGATCGATATGCACTTTACAATTATCTATGTATCCATCTTGAATATATTCATGAATGGAGTTGAAGCGATGCTTGATGTGCCTGGTCTTCTTGTGAAACCTGGGCTCCTTGGCAAGGTCAATAGCTCCAGTGTTCTCACAAAAGAGAGTCATCGGGCCCGACGCATTGGGAATTACTCGTAGGACGGTGATGAACTCCTTCATCCAGAGTGCTTCATGTGCTGCCTCTGAGGCAGCTATGTACTCCGCTTCACATGTAGATCCCACCACGACGCTTTGCCTGCAACTGCACCAGCTGACTGCTCCACCATTCAAAATGTAAACGCATCCGATTTGTGACTTGGAGTCATCCAGATCTGTGTTGAAGCTAGCATCAACGTAACCCTTTACGACGAGCTCTTCGTCACCTCCATAAACAAGAAACATATCCTTAGTCCTTTTCAGGTACTTCAAGATATTCTTGACCGTTGTCCAGCGTTCCAAACCGGGATCACTTTGGTACGTCCCTACCAAACTTATGGCAAGGTTCACATCAGGTCTGGTACACAGCATGGCATACATAATAGAGCCTATGGTTGAGGCACAGGGGATGACACTCACCTTTTCTCTATCTTCTGCCGAGGTCGGGCATTAAGCTATGCTCAATCTCACACCTTGCAATACAGGCAAGAACCCCTTCTTGGACTGATCCATATTGAACTTCTTCAATATCTTGTCAAGGTATGTGCTTTGTGAAAGACCAATGAGGCGTCTCGATCTATCTGTATAGATCTTGATGCCTAATATGTAAGTAGCTTCTCCAAGGTCCTTCATTGAAAAACACATATTCAAGTAGGCCTTTATGCTTTCCAAAAGTTCTATATCATTTGGAATCAATAGTATGTCATCCACATACTTTATGAGAAATGCTACAGATCTCCCACTCACTTTCTTGAAAAAAACATGCTTCTCCATAAGTCTCTATAAAGCCAAACGCTTTGATCATTTCATCAAACCGAATGTTCCAACTCCGAGATGCTTGCACCAGCCCATATATGGGGCGCTGGAGCTTGCGTACCTTGTCACCATTCTTAGGATCGACAAAATCACACGGCTGCATCATATACAATTCTTCCTTAAGGAAACTGTTAAGGAGTGCCATTTTGACGTCCATTTGCCATATCTCATAATCATAGAATGCGGCAACTGCTAACATGATTCGGACAGACTTCAGCTTCGCTATGGGTGAGAAGGTCTCATCGTAGTCAACCCCTTGAACTTGTCGATAACCCTTAGCGACAAGCCGAGCCTTATAGATGATCACATTACAATCCACGTAAGTCTTCTTCTTAAAGATCCATTTATTCTCTATGGCTTGCTGATCATTGGGCAAGTCTGTCAAAGTCCATACTTTGTTTTCATACATGGATCCTATCTCGCATTTCATGGCTTCAAGCCATTTGTTGGAATCCTGGCCCACCATCACTTCTTCATAGTTCGAAGGTTCATCGTTGTCCAACAACATGATTTCCAGGACAGGGTTGTCGTACCACTCTGGTGCAAAATGTGTCCTTGTGGACCAATGAAGTTCAGTAGCAACTTGATCCGAAGTTTCATGATCATCATCATTAACTTCCTCTCTTGTCGGTGCATGCAACACAGAAACATCTTCCGGAGCTGCACTACTCTCTGGTTCAAGAGGGAGTACCTCATCAAGTTCTACTTTCCTCCCACTTACTTCTTTCAAGAGAAACTCTTTCTCCAGAAAGGATCCATTCTTGGCAATAAAGATCCTGCCTTCGGATCTGAGGTAGAAGGTATACCCAATAGTTTCCTTAGGGTATCCTATGAAGACCCATTTTTCCGATTTGGGTTCGAGCTTTTCAGGTTGAAGTTTCTTGACATAAGCATCACATCCCAAAACTTTTAGAAACGATAGCTTAGGTTTCTTCCCAAACCATAATTCATATGGTGTCGTCTCAACGGATTTAGAGAGAGCCGTATTTAAAGTGAATGCGGCAGTCTCTAAAGCATAACCCCAAAATGATAGCGGTAGATCGGTAATAGACATCATACATTGCACCATATCCAATAGAGTGCGATTACGATGTTCGGACACACCATTACGCTGGGGTCTTCCAGGCGGCGTGAGTTGTGAAACAATTCCACATTTCCTTAAGTGCGTGCCAAACTCGTGACTCAAGTATTCTCCTCCATGATCTGATCATAAGAACTTTATTTTCCTATCACATTGATTCTCTACCTCGCTCTAAAATTCCTTGAACTTTTCAAATGTCTCAGACTAGTGTTTCATTAAGTAGACATACCCATATCTACTTAAGTCACTAGTGAGGGTGAGAACATAACGATAGCCATCGCGAGAATCAATGCTCATTGGACCGCACACATCAGTATGTATGATTTCCAACAAGTTGGTTACTCGCTCCATTGTTCCGGAGAACGGAGTCTTGGTCATTTTGCCCATGAGGCATGGTTCGCATGTGTCAAATTATTCATAATCAAGAGACTCCAAAAGTCCATCTGCATGGAGTTTCTGCATGTGTTTGAAACCAATATAACTAAGGCGGCGGTGCCACAAGTATGTGGGACTATCATTATCAACCTTACATCTCTTGGCATTCACACTATGATATGTGTAACATCACATTCGAGATTCAATAAAAATAAACCATCGACCAGCGGGGCATCACCATAAAACATATCTCTCAAATAAATAGAACAAACCCTATTCTCGGATTTAAATGAGTAGCCATATCGCATTAAACGAGATACAGATACAATGTTCATGCTCAAAGCTGGCACTAAATAACAATTGTTGAGGTTTAAAACTAATCCCAAAGGTAGATGTAGAGGTAGCGTGCCAACAGCGATCACATCGACCTTGGAACCATTCCCGACGGGCATCATCACCTCGACCATCGCCAGTCTCCGCTTATTCCGCAACTCCTGTTTTGAGTTACAAATATGAGCAACCGCACCGGTATAAAATACCCAAGAGCTACTATGACCACTAGTAAGGTAAACATCAATAACATGTATATCGTATATACCTTTGGCATTGCCGGCCTTCTTATCCGCTAATTACTTGGGGCACTTCCGTCTCAGGCTTGGGTCCATTCTTTGGCTTCTTCCCGGCAACTGACTTACCGGGCATGGCAACTCCCTTTCTGTCATTCAGCATCAATACTTGATGTTCCTTTTTGTCTCCACCTCCGTTGATTTCAGCATCGAATATAACTCAGGAGTGGACCTCTCCATCCCTTGCATATTGTAGTTCATCACAAAGCTTTTGTAGCTGGGTCGAAGCGACTTGAGGATTCTGTCAATGACCGAGTCATCTGGAAGATTAACTCCCAGCTGAGATAAGTTGTTGTGCAACCCCGACATTTTGAGTATATGCTCGCAAACAGAACTGTTTTCCTCCATCTTAGAACTATAGAACTTGTTGGAGACATCATATCTCTCGATCTGGGCATGAGCTTGGGAAACCATTTTCAGCTCTTGAAACATCTCATATGCTCTGTGTTCTTCAAATCGCTTTTGGAGCCCCGGTTCTAAGCTGTAAAGCATGCCGCACTGAACCAGGGAGTAATCATCACTACGCGACTGCCAGGCATTCATAACGTCTTGAGTTGCTGGGAAAATGGGTGCGTCACCGAGCGGTGCTTCAAGGACATATGCTTTCTTGGCAGCTATTAGGATGATCCTCAAGTTAAGGACCCAATCTGTATAGTTGCTACCATCATCTTTTAGCTTGGTTTTCTCTTGGAACGCGTTGAAGTTGAGGGCAACATCAGCGTGGGACATTTGATCTACAAGACATATTGTAATGATATTTTAGACTAAATTCATGATAATTAAGTTCATCTAATCAAATTATTTAATCAACTCCCACTTAGATAGACATCCCTCTAGTCATCTAAGTATACATGATCCGAATCGACTAGGCCGTTTCCGACCATCACGTGGGATGGACTAGTCATCAACGGTGAACATCTCCATGTTGATCGCATCTACCATACGACTCATGTTCGACCTTTCGATCTCTCGTGTTCCGAAGCGATGTCTATACATGCTAGTCTCGTCAAGTCAACCTAAGTGTTCCGTATGTGTAAATCTGGCTTACACCCATTATATGCAAATGTTAGAATCTATCACACCCGATCATCACGTTGTGCTTCGAAACAACGAACCTTCACAACAGTGCACAGTTAAAGCGAACGCATATCTTGAAATTTTATTGAGGGTTCATCTTATTTATGCTACAGTCGTTCTAAGCAAATAAGATGTAAACATGAAAAACATCACATACAAATCATCTTGCACCTTTGATCTCCATCTTCGAGGCGCGAGATGATCACCTTCGTCACCGGCATGACACCATGATCTTCATCATCATGATCTCCATCATCGTGTCTTCATGAAGTTGTCTCGCCAACTATTTCTTCTACTACTATGGCTAGTGGTTTGCAATAAAGGAAAGTAATTACATGGCGTTTACATTGACTCATAGGTCATACAATAAATTAAGACAACTCGTATGGCTCCTGCTGGTTGTCATACTCATCGACATGCAAGTCATGATTCCTATTACAAGAGCATGATCATTCTCATACATCAGATATATCATTCATCACATCCTTTTTGCCATATCACATCACATAACATACCCTGCAAAAACAAGTTAGATGTCCTCTAATTGTTGTTGCATGTTTTACTTGGCTGCTATGGGTTTCAAGCAAGAACGTTTCTTACCTACGCAAAAGCCACACCGGTGATATGCCAATTGCTATTTACCCTTCATAGGAAACCTCTTCATCGAATCCGATCCGACCAAAGTGGGAGAGACAGACACCCGCTAGCCACCTTATGCATCAAGTGCATGTCAGTCGGTGGAACCTGTCTCACATAAGCATACGTGTAAGGTCGGTCCGGGCCAGTTCATCCCAAAATGCCGCCGAATCCAGATAAGACTAGTAACGCTAAGGAAATTGAACAAATCATCGCCCACAACTACTTGTGTTCTACTCGTGCATATAATCTATGATAGACCTAGCTCATGATGCCACTGTTGGGGAACATAGTAATAATTAAAAAATTCCTACGTGTCACCAAGATCAATCTAGGAGATGCTAGCAATGAGAGAGATGGAGTGCATCATCATACCCTTGAAGATTGCTAAGCGGAAGTGTTACAAGAACGCGGTTGATGGAGTCGTACCCGTGGCGATTCAAATCGCGAAAGATCCGATCCAACCGCCGAACGGACGGCCCCTCCGCGTTCAACACACGTACAACCCGGGGATGTCTCCTCCTTCTTGATCCAGTAAGGGGAGAGGAGAAGTTGAGGGAGAGCTCCGGTAGCACGATGGTGAGGTGGTGGAGCTTGCAGTTCTCGGGCAGGGCTTCGCCAAGCACTATAGAGGAGGAGGTGGTGTAGGAGGAGGGAGGGCTGCACCAGGGGAATCACTACAAAAAAAAGACACATCCGTGACATTTTGGGCTGAACAAAAATCTTTCTGTCATACTTATGACACTTCTATGACGATAATTGTGACAAAACCCAGTAACATCATAGATGTGGTGGGTTCGTACTTCTGTGACAAAAAATCATGACAAAAAATGGGCTTTTCGTCCTGGACGGGCCGGAGACGCAGCTGCATGACATTCTTTGGGCTGTCCATGACGGAAAAAACCGTGGTAGAAGCGAGGCGAGGAAAATATCAGGGTGTTCCTGCTTACGGTGGGTGGTCGGGGCCGAGCGATGCGCGTTTCTCTCCTACACGCACGCACGTGGGTGTGAGGCGTTGGGCTCTAACTAAACCCGAGTGAGGCGTTGGGCTCTAACTGAACCCGAGCGATTGCACTGCAGGCTACGCGTTACTGAATCCAAGCGATCGATCGATGGCTGTTAACTGAACCCGATCGAGCGATTCCTTCTCTACTGCTACTAACTGAAGTCGATCGATGCTGCCTCTGGATGAACAGTGAGCGTTGATGGGGGGTTTGGTTGAACAGTTCTAGGTGGGGGTGGATGAACAGGACCCCGTTGTGTTGCCTCTGGATGAACAGGACCCCGATCAATCTAGCCGGTTGGGGCTAGATGAATAGGACCCCGTGGAGGGCATGATGAACAGGACCACCTCGTGGAGGGCAGGATGAATAGTAGATGGTGGAGGGCAGGATGAACAGTAGCCCGTGGAGGGGTGGTTGAATAGGAGCCCATGGAGAGGGCTGGTTGAACAATAGCCGGTGGAGTAGCGCACGGTGGAGGCTGGATGAATAGGAGCCCGTGGATGAATAGTCGCAGGTGGAGGCTCGAGGAGGTCGACGGTGGATGAACAGTAGCCCATGGAGGCTGGAGGGGTCGACGGTGGAGATGAACAGTATCCCGTGGAATCCCGTTTTGCGGTACGCCACACCCCTCTCGATCAACAGGACCCCCATTTCAACCGTAGGAGGTCCGTTTCCTCCGTTTTGTGGTACGCCAGACCCCTCCGATGAGCAGGATCCCACTTCGAATGTGGCCGGTCGAATACAAGGCCGTTTCCTCCATTCTGCGGTACGCCAGGCCTCCTTTCCATCGGCTGTTCCGTCCATGCCCTCCTGATGAACGTGACGACGCATTCCGTTCCGACCCAGCCGGTTTGCTCCCCATGAACACGAAGACGATGTTGTTTCTCAGTTCCGACCCAGCCATGTACACGAGCCCTGAACGTACATATGCGCGAGTAGGCGTTCGAGACCCCGCCCGTATGTACGTACGTGGCCATATTTACTTTCTTGCACCCTGGCCGCTGTACGTATGTGTACATGCTATGTGTGCGCCTGTGCTACGACACGTGTGCGCCTCTACATCGACCAGTATGTACGTAGACGTTCGCGACCAGAATGACAACGCTACGTAAGCTTCGACCAGGTGGGTCAGGCACTTCCTTGCGTGCGAAGATGTAGCTGGTGGGTCTTAGTAGTCAGGGGGGCGAATCATTTTTTTTGCCTAGACGCACTTCCTTGCGTGCGAAGATGTAGCTGGTAGGTCCCAGCAGTCAGGGGGAAACATTTTTTTCACAAAATATGGTGGCCCGTCTGGTGGGTCCCTGCTGTCAGGTGGAGGAATATTTATTTTGCGTGTAATAAGCAGGCACTTCCTTGCTGCTGCCATGGACCCAACTGTCAGCCTCTCCACGTATAGTACTCTTCTGATGGAAGTCGGTCATTGACCACATTGACCACGCCGTGCCGAGAGCACCAAGGCGGTGGACGATGGTGAGGTCTAGGAAGGGGACGATGCGGAGCCAGGGAAGACGCGACAGTGGATGCCCACGCGGAGAGGAGTAGGAGGGTTCACTAGTTCGGCTGCGGTGTGAGGCTGTCGTTGTCGCAGAATAACAGGGGGTGTGGGTGAGTCGAGGGATGTCCTGGCCAGCGGTGTGAGTAGTTGGGGGCAGTGAGGCCTCCGCGGCATCGCAGCCAGCCACGGGAGGCAGGAGCACGAGGCACGACCGGCGCTGGTTTTGGCAGCTGGATCAAGAAGACCAGAGGTTGAATAAGCACTACAGCCGCTGGATGGACATCGTACGATCAATGGAGCAAGAATCGTGCATATTGACTAAGTTGTCAAATCCCTCCATCCCCGTTAACTTAGTAGGCCCACAAGTCGGCCTCCCACTATACTGGGTCCCAGCTAGCAGGGGAGTATTCACTTTTTTGTGCGTAATAAGGAGGCACTTCCTTGCGTGCGAAGATATAGCTGGTGGGTCCGAGCTGTCAGCGGCAGTAACATTTTTTCGTGAAATACAGAGGCCCTTTCAGTGGGTCCAAGATGTCAGGTGGAGGAATCATTATTTTGCGCGTAATAAGGAGGCATTTCCTTGCATGCGGCCGTGGACCCAGCTGTCAGCCTCTCCATGCACAGTCCACTTCAGATGCATGTCGTTCGTTGACCACGTTGACCAGGTCGCGCCGAGAGCACCATGACGATGGACGACGGTGAGGCCTAGGAAGGGAATGACACAGAGCCAGGGAAGACTCGGCAGTTGTTTCCCATGCGGATGGGAGTACGACCATACGAGGGTTTACTGGTTCGTCTGCCGTCACCGAAGAATAACAGCAGGTCTGGGTGAGTAGAGGGATGGCTAGGCCAGTGATGGGAGTACGATGGGGCAGTGAGGCATGCGTGGCAGCACAGCCGGCCGCGGGGAGGACTGAGCAGGCAGTCCCGCCGGTGCTTGTTTGAGCGGCTGGAGCAGGAAGAGCAAAGATTGAAGAAGCACGACGGCCGTTGGATGGACATCCAACAGTCACTGCTTGTGCGTCAACCTTTTTTTAGGAAAGCCTCAAATCTATGGAAACCAGCATACATCCAATCTGCAATTATTTCTAATAATTTACAGCCCATTTGCTAATTCTTAAGGTTTTTTTGGAGCCCATATTCTTTTTGTTAGCATTACAGCCCATATTGTGGCCACGGTTAAAAAATTATACGAAATTTTGCATATTTCAGTGCGGTGCGAACTCTTTTTAATCCCGAAATTTCAAGTCACGTTCAAACTGATTTCTGAATTTAAAATAAATATATATCAATATAAAATCCAACAAATTGTCCCCGCATAAAAATCAATGCAATTTAAAATCTCCAAATGAAAAAAAGAATTTGAAACTAATTGCCGGTTTGATGTGTTTTAAAAATGTACAACCCATTTCTCATTACTGATAGGCCATTTTCTCGGTCAGCCGAATGAAGCTCTCCTCGTCTTGAAAGATTTGCATCCCAACAGGCCTGACAAAGCGACTTACTTGGCAAATCACAAAAAAAACTGGGTTGTGGCTGTGGACCCAGCTGTCCGCCTCTCCACGCACAGTACTCTTCCGATGGAAGTCAGTCGTTGACCACATTGACCGCGCCGTGTCGAGAGCACCAAGGCGGTGGACGACGCCGAGGCCTAGGAAGGGGACGACGCGGAGCTGGGGAAGACGCGATAGTGGATGCCCACGTGGAGAGGAGTACGAGGGTTCACTGGTTCGGCTCCGGCGTGAGGCTGTCGTTGCCGCAGAATAACAGGGGGTGTGGGTGAGTAGAGGGATGCACTGGCCAGCAGTGGGAGTAGTAGGGGCGGTGAGGCCTCCGTGGCATCACAGCCGGCCACGCGAGGCAGGAGCACGCGGCACGACTGGCGCTGCTTTGGGCGGCTGGAGCAAGAAGACCAGAGGTTGAAGAAGCACTATGGAAGCACTATGGAGGTTGAAGAAGCACACGGTACTATTAACTCATCCAACAGCCTGCTCCAGCGTCCGGCGTCCAGCGGCGTTGTTTTTCCCTCCTCATCGAATGATGTCCAACGGCGGTCCCAGCAGCGCTGGGCGAAGAAGACGAGAGATTGAAGAAGAATGCCGGCTGTTGGATGTAAATCCAACGCTTTCTTAGGCTTCGACCTACTGGCCCATTTGTCAACCAGTCCATCTGTATTTTTAGTCCATTTGGTGGGCTGGGTGAAACAATGATGTAGCATCTATGCAGCCCATTTATATATATGGTAGAATTTAAAGCCCATTTGCATTTTTCTCGAAATCCGCGGACTTGCTGGGCTGGGTGAAAATATCATGTTGCGCTAGATGAAGAAATGTTATAAAAACATAAACACAAGATTGCGTCTATTACTGCATTGGTTAGTAAAAATCTTTGCAAGCTTATGTACGCAATCACTAGGAGTTAACTTGCCAAGTTATATATAAACAATTATTATTATTATTTTGTAAGAACTTTCAAATTATGAAATAAAATATCATTTAAATTTGATGAGTTAATAGTACGTGGGGTATTATTATTTTTTAGGCTAGATGTGGGACGGTTGAGTTGGTTCTAGGGAAATGTACTGGGAGAAAACTCAGTTTACGTCGAAAAAGAAAGTGGGAGAAAATTCTGATATATGATTAATGAAAACTAAAAATAAAGGAAGTGGGCAGGTCTATAAAATGGTTGGACGAATGATAGGTTTAACGGAAACTTATGTTGTTTCTAATATATATATATATATATATGATATATATATATATGTAATAAAATAAGATATAAATATAGGTTCAGTTTTGCATTCTTATAGAAAAATATAACTGAGATGTGCGTCGTCTTGAAAAAACAAATATTACTTGGGTTGCTGATGTTATAGACAAGCTAGGTTGGGAGGCCCTGAGGCCGCCTGATACTTGTTGGATCCAAACAATGTTGAAACATGTCGTGGGCTGCCCATGTTAAACAACAAAACCTAGGCCATGGACCTGGTGGGCCCGGGACTGTCTGCCTCTCGACGAATAGTTGTCTCCCGATTCCTCTTGTTTTGCTGACCATGTTGGGAATGACAGACGGCGGCACCGCGGCTAGAGCACCAAGGCGAAGGACGACATTCCCCACACATACCTGGGCGACGGCGATCCGCTGGTCCCTGTCAGGAGACGAATGGATGGGCATAAGGTCAAGTCCTGCAACCTTGTGATTTCTTGTCCCTTAGGTACTGGTTGAACTTGGCGAGACAGAGCTTCACCGAGTCCAGATCGTTGGTGTACATCACATTCAACTTGGTGCAGCCATACGACTGAACAGTGAACTCAAAGGGGAATTCCTTGCTGAAGTCCATATCCAGCAGGCTCACCCCTCGGATCGCCATTGGAGTCTTTTCAAGTGAACGAGTGTGTAGGCGGCGATAGCAGTTCGTTTTTCAGCTCTTGGGGAACTAGATTCAACAGTAAACTAAGTGTGTACAGGTGACAACAGTTACTACTCCTCCCTCGTCCGCTGCACGCCCAACAAAAGATGCACCCTCAGCGCATTCAAATGCCTCCATTAAGAAATCTACTCCGGCCAGACGTCGGTTCACGAGTGGGTCTGTATTGGTACTGCAATAACAGGAGTTAGTGATAACTTTACTTGAACTTAATTAGCTTTAATAGAAATTTATACTTAAAACAAGCAATGCATTGGCTCGTTCTATCAGTGTCACGAGATCAACATCCACAACAATTAGAATTATTATTCTCAGGAAGCACACGATCAACACATTTGTCGCACTTCCACAAAGATAATACTACCAAGTTTGAACTGTCTATTATGGTTGTTGTCCTCTGCATCATCATGTCGTGTTTACCAGCTTGCAAGATTCAGAACCAACAAATAAGATCCAAATAATAAGTACAACAAAGATGCATACACATCTCATTGATTCCCAGCTTGCAGGATTCAGAACCAACAAATCAGATCCAAATAAGAAGTAAACAAAGATGCCTACACATCTCATTGATTCCCAGCTTGCAAGATTCATAACCAACAAATAAGATTCAAATAATAAGTACAACAAAGATGCCTACACATCTCATTGATTCCCAGATTGCAAGATTTAGAACCAACCCATTAGAGCCTTTTCATAAATTGAATATCGGGATTAAATCCATCTTGGATAGCCATGTCATACAATCAAAGAACTTGGCGAATGATCTTGACCGTCACAACATTTGTAGTTGAGTATTCCTGTTTGCACAACACAAACAAGAAGAGCATGATTTCACTTTAATAGTGGCCTCCTTGAACTCAACCTGCAGCTCCACTCGGATGAGGCCTGCCTCGAGTTCCATGACTCAATTCATGCGCATTTTTCCGCAGTTCACCTAAAATGAAGAAAATATTGCATCATTCAGCTAGCCAGAAGTACTTGCTCTCGTGAGCTAGAAGGTTCTTCTTTAGTAGTTGCACTAAAATTGAGGAACATTAAGGTTGGCTGTCCGGCTCATATAAGTTGCAACTATAACTTTCCTATCCTTTTGTGCAGTCCATTGTGGTGACAGTGGCGGCTCATCTTGCAAAGGATAATAAAATGTTGCACGAGATTACCAGCAGAACTTGACAGAGATTTTAGAAACTCCAATCACCATTTTGTGTAGTTCCACCAAAATTGAGAGATGTTGCACACGTGAAATTTTAGTTGAACTGCACAAGACACTCATTCCAAAAGGTCAGCATAGCAACAACGTGAAATGGATATCCCTATCTGCACAAAAAGATAGAAAGTAAACAATTGCTGGTCAATAAGAATATACGGAACATATACGAAATGAAAAGAAGCATATTAATTATGTTCATTGCAATCACGCAAGGACAGTAGAAATTTTAAAACATCAGCAATGCTTCATGTCACCAGAAGCATTACGATCAACAATGAGATTCCTCAAATATGGGATTACTTTAATGGTGGCATTGCTTGTTTACCAGATATAGTAAATCAACAGCAGCTAAAGAGTTGGTTTAATGGCATTGGACCGTGGGGACACCAGGACACTCAATAGCGTAAAGGAGCAACTTACTTATCATACTGGGGAAAACAGTAGGAGTGCCATTTGTAACATAGTTTAATTGCATCTTATCACTGGAGGCATTAGATTAACAATAACACTGGTTAGACATGTGTCTAAGGTAACAGTGTGATCGCTTCATTTTACATGTGCCCTTACATTAACAACAACAAAAGGTTGGTATAAGGACATGCGACAGTGGACGCATCAGCAACAATGTACCTACAAGGAGGCATAAAGTGGTGATGCCGAGTTTGTTCATGCTATGTGCGGGCAGCAAATCTAATCCTGGAGACCTTTTACTATGTGAGGGAAGCAAACCTAATCCTGGAGACGTTGTACTATGTGAGGGCAGCAAATCTAATCTTGGAGACCTTTTACTATGTGAGGGCAGCAAATCTAATCCAGGAGGCCACTTACTATGTGACGGAAGCAAATCTAATCCCGAGACCTTTTACTATGTGAGGGCACCAATTCTAATCCTGCAGACCTTTTACTATGTGAGGGCAACAAATCTAATCCTGGACATACTATGTTGACTTGTCACCAGCCACCACTTTCTATCCTTCTTTCAACCAACAATAGATATGTTCCTTATCCAGTTTGTACTACGTTTTCCCATTATTTCCCTTTTCAACCGGTCTCTACTACTTTCACCATATTATTTCCTCTTTGAATCAAGTCCTAGATTCATGCTACAACTTTCCCCCCTTTCTTCGTTGTTTGAACAAAGCCCTAGATTCAAATGCATGAAGTAGCTTTACCTCTAATAATACTAAATATTTAGGTGGCTATGGAAGAGCTGATGGGAGTAGACAAAGATGCACATGTAGACACATGGGGAGCTGGGGCAGTAGAGCAAAGCCGCTTTCGAAGAACTTATACCTGAGGGTCGTCGCGATGTCGATGGCGGCAGGCCAGAGCACAAGATTATGAAGATTTCCGCCTCCACGTCGCCGTCAAGCGGCTAATCGGCCACCGATTTTTATCCCATCAAGCTTGGCGTCAACTGAGTGGAGCAGTGGTGGCCTTCCTACGATCAGAGCGGTGGCGACCTACCATGTACTACTCTTCCTCGCTGCTGGTTGCGCCCTCGCACGCGCGCCGGTTTCGTGGTCTTGGCGGTGGAGGGAGGTCGGGGGGGGGGGCGAGCCGGCGATCTCCTTCGTCTGCTCCTATGAGAGTACGACCAAGAGAGCTTTGGAGCGCGCTCGGAGTGGAGCCACCGATGTCCTTCGTCTCCTCCTGCGACAGTACGTCCAAGAGAGCTTTGGAGTGCCCGGAGGCCATGGTTGGTGTTGTGCCAACAGAAGGAAGGGGCCGGAGGAGAATGAGTGTGGGTCTTTGGCCATGGCTGGTAGCAGGGGCTCAAGTTAATATAGCGGGCGAATGGCAATGAGCTGCGGCAGACGGATGGACGGCTGGCACTGGAGTAGGTTCGTCGACAGCCGTGGTGTCATTAACGCCGAGCAGCCGCTTGTACTGGGATGCCGCGCGGGTGATGCTCTCTCAGCCGTTGCACTGCTGCAATGCTGGTGCTAGTGAGAGGTCACGTCAGGCATGAATGCAGATGCTGCTTCAGTGACTTAACCACAGGTGCGTTGTCTCACTGACATGTGGCCCAACGGGCATCAGGCCTGCATGTCAGTGACGCACTAACTGCATCTGTAGTTAATGCCGGTGAATGCGGCATTGACATCCTGTAGAGACGGTGATCAGACGAAAGGGGCTTCGGTAGGCCAGGACGGTCAGATGCTGGCGTGGTGGTAAAATGTTAACTCATGAATGACGAGCCTTTGAAGCGTATGCGGCACGTATTGACAACCAGGCGTCCATGCAAGTGCTCTTGTCGCCAGCTAGCATTCGACGACCACCATTAGACACCACACAACCATACATAACTTACGAATAATGGACGAATCGATCAGACACACACTCGTGTGCAGTGGCACTATGATCGGTTGCTCACAATAGTACATACTCCATACCATAGTACCCTCTCTAGCTAGGCCGTTTTATAAATTGTCGTTGTGATGGGCGATATACATGAGCAAGGCACCGAGTCACGAGTATGACTGTTGGAGGCAGGTGAATACAAGCTCGGTGTTCGCGGAGGCCTCTAGCAAACGTCTAAACAGTAATGTCACATATGCATAGTTTTGGTTTTTATTTATTTCTCCACTGACAGGTAGGTCCGCATAGATAGATAGACAAAGAACACGAGCTGATGAGGCGCATGCGAACTATTTGACTGGACAACCAGACAAATATGAAGCTATACGCTAAGCAAGTGATCGTATAATCACCATATCTCGTATACAATGATCAAAGTGAGCTATCAATACAAGTTCAATGACCGCCAATGCATTTTACTCGGTAATAAATGACCAGGATTGAAGGGGAATCCAAATTTCCTTCGTCTCCTGTCCTTGTGCTCTTGACAAACCAATCCACTTTACGGTTGTCCAGCCACTCCACCCCAGAGCTGTCACAAAGCGTCGTTCATGCCACCGCGCCGCACACTAACTAGTAAGGAAGCGATGGCATCCCGCCGTGTTGAGTTCCTCCCCACCCACGACCGCACACAGAATGGTAGGCAAGCGGTGGCGTCCCGTCGTGCTGAGTTCATCGCCGCTCGCAACCTCACACCTATGTGGGCGGACTTTGAAGCTGCCAAGGCTGAATGGACGGTAGAGGAAGAGGCGGCCAAAGCCGCATAGAGGGAGCGGAAAAGTATGAAAGCAATCAAGAAAAGAGAGGCTCACCGCCGCAAGAAAGAAGAGGACGCACGCGCTGCTGCGGACAGGTCGGTGGGGATCCAAGCACGGTGGGGTGTCGCCGACAATGCCAGGAAGGAGAACGGCTTCGTCTGGCCAGCATGTGAGACGTAGTAGTACTAGTAATTAGTGTGTGTGTGTCTATGTCTCCCATACGTTTGTTTAATTAATTACGAGCATGTAACAGTCCTACTAGTTACAACTATAGTTTTTAGAGTAAATTACTAGTACATTAGCCTAGACTCAATGGAAAAATTCCTATCCTATGAATCAAATGGCATCTCTTTCTCTATAGGAATTGAGATGAATGTCATCTCACTTCCTATGACTTTCATATTCCTATAAAGTTCCTATCCTATGAACCAAAGGAGGCCTCTCGTGGAGTAACTACTGTAGCTAGCAGTACTGCTGGTACAATAGTTTTCTTCAAGAAGCGGAATTCAACGAAGTCATGACGGTTCCTTCATCCGAGCAACTTCACAGTGGGTAAGGTTAGGCCTGTGATTTGACGGCTCATTATTAATTATAGCGGTGCATCGACCGGGGTGACTCTCCCTTGGAGTTCTGCAGGCATGGCAAGTGGACCAGGATGGTCGACGTCCCACATGCAAACGAGCGGAAGTATTCTTTCCGATATCAAGGAGCAAGGAAACCGTGTGGTATAGTATCACTGGTGATTTATATTTATTTTTTATTTCAAATGAATCCTAGCATTTCAACTCTTACAACAAAGAAGTGCCAAACACACGGCATGTGCTGGATGTCGCACACGTCATCAAAAGAAGTGGGACATGAACAGCGTGGTAGAGCGTCTCCACTTCTGGGTCAGAGACCACACGTAGTAGTACTACTGTACAAGTGGTATGAACGATACAAAGTGCGACCCGGAGAGAAAGACATGTCTAGCTGCAAGGTCTCGGGGCATACACGTAAACAAATATAAAACCTAATATGTGCCTCCAATTAATATAGTAGCAGTAGAGTACTTAGTCACATACTCCATAACATCACTGGGCATTGCACGTACAACATTTAGTGGTAGTAAGAGACAAATGCCTATATGCCATGCATGTTCATACTATTTGTGCCTTTCTACTTCACTTACTGCGCTACATTACACAGGTTCGCACGTCCACTCCTGGGTACATGTCCATCTCGTAGTTCCAGTCCCACATGTTCTTCATATAGATGGAACGATCCTTGCATGACATGTGCACTAGATGTGTCACGTGTTGGCAAAAGGATGAAGAAAGCTCACGTAAAAAAATAGAGTGGAAGAACATAGATTCCCGACGACTGAGAAGGAGCAAGGAACTTCGGGGTGGAGCGTCAGCACTCATAATATTTTATATTATTCAGCGATATAAAATCAACCAATCATCTCCAGAGTGGACTGGAAGAGTACGAAACATGGCAGCCCAGTGTAGTTACGTCATACTAGTACATGGCTAACCCACGCTATCACCATATTTCTTGGCTTCCGTGCGACACCTATCTCTAGTAATCCAGCAGCCCGTATCGCTCCTCCCTCCTCGTCTCTCTCAAAGTGCGGCGGGCTGACATTTTTGCCGTCTATTGAGGTCGGTTAACTTATCACATGTTAGCGACATGCCAAGAGCATTCTAAAAAAAATTCCTTTCACATTCCGTTTAAAAAAAATCCTTTCACGTACGAATTTGACTGTATGCTTTGTGCAACTTGCATGTCCTATATTGCTCATGTTTGGATACTCTAAGGGTTCCTTTCATTCGAAGGATTTTCATAGGAATTTTAGAGGATTAGAATCCTTAGGAATTTTTCCTATATTGGTTGTTTGATTCATAGGATTGAATCCTATAGGATTTTTTCCTAAGGAATTTTTTGTACTACTTCCCATAGGATTTCTAGCATCCAGTCAAACCTCTTTGAAAGAATCCTTCATTTTTCCTATGATGCAATCAAACAACCTAAACTCCTATAGGATTGAGATGAGCATGACATTTCAATCCTATGTTTTTCCTATGCCCATGTTTTTACAATCCTAGATGGCAGCCGAGTAGTCTTCGTGCATGTCTGCTGGAGTCTAGTCACATGCATGGACGAACTGATCTTCCGTGTCTTGCAGGGATCGTCCAGGTACCAACGTATGTACTACTTCTATTAACCCAGCCGACTTGCGGGGCCAGGGAGTGTGCCTTTGGTCGGTTCTCAATTGCGGTCCCACATGTGTGTGCAAACGCAATATGACGTGTGTTCCATTCGGAGAGCAGCGTGCCAGACCGACCGACTGTCCGGGGTGCGACGCGAACACGACGGGTGTGCTGTATACTCCATACATGTGTACCGTCGTTTTCTTGAGGCTTTGCTCCATGGCACAATCCATGGATACAAAATTAGTATACTATACTATTTAAAAGTCGAGGGCGGGGCTTTTCCTACGCGGTAGGCGGGGCAGTTCTTCCTAGTCGGTTCGACAGAGACGCGGGAAGATGATGGAGTAGGCTGCTGCAAACGTAGGGTTGTGTGATTTGACAGTGAGTTACTGCTGGACAGGTGGGGCCCGGTGAATTGACTTGCCATTATCATTTTAACTGTGGCCCTATGACCGGCTTGAGTCTCCCGATTCCTGACCACCTCCATACAGGTGCCTCTCCCGATGCTCCACCATGTAGAGGCTGGCTCTTGCTTGAGAGCCCACTCCTCCACTTTTTCCTTGCCGCTTTCCCCCACATATGCAAAAATGCCATGTAAAGTGGGCTTATAGCTCACTATTGTACTTGATCCTACAGGTGCTAAGCCTGCCACATAGGCATAAAGTCTGATGTGGCAACTTAATTAAGAAGAGACACACTAGTTTGGTGACCCCAGGAAGAAACAGTGATAAGCATGTGTACCTAGATGAAGCAAACTTAGCAACAAAAAACTAAGCACCTATGGATTTGGGACTAGACTTGCTAAGCCATTTAATACCCATAGCACCTCATCTAAGCACCATTTCATCGGAAGAGCTCACTACTTGGCAAATGCAATAAATACTACGAAGAAAGAGATAGAGAGAAGTAAACAAAAAATACTCTTATAGCCAACCTTATAGCTAACCTTGTTGTATGAGTGACTAAGTGATGACTATGTATGACATGCCAACATCAGATAGCCTAACACACCGTTTTAAATCTCCAAGGGAGCGGTTGCGCGAGCGAGGCGATGGTCGTGGTAGGCGCGACCATGATACAGGATGCTGGCAGCCCTTGAATCTGAGATCGAATAGTCGCATGCTAAGTTGCTGAAAATTTGCAGAATAACCCTCCAGGATAGGATATTCACCAATAGGTCTAGAATCACGCCATGCAACCATTCCATCTCAGATCCAAGGGTTCTCGGAAGCCTGTATCATGGGAAAATGGAAAGCTTTGTATCACCTTAATGTTCCCGACGCTTGACATGACATCAAAAGCCATTTAATTGGGCGTCAAGTAGACATGACATCTAATTGGGCCCCCATAGTACTGTGCAGGAATCCATTTATCCACCAGGCAAGCCACTACCCTGCCATTCGCACGCGCCCCCCAATCGACATTTTTACAATCGATAAACCACTCCTAGTCGTCCCGTCCTTTCACATTCGGCAGTTCCACTAATCCTAACCCTCCTCCCAAATCTATGGCGTCCCAAATCTCCATGATCGGTAGTGAGTACAAGGTTAGAACCATCATTAGCGATGAGTTCGACGTCATCTACACCCGTTCTTCCGAAATGGTGAAAGAATGCCTTGCTTGCTCCAAACGCATGTTCGAAAACTCAAATGATGAGTGGATCACTTGGCTAGATGTTGAGTACATCACAGTCCTGGGAAGCGAGAAGAATCTAAAGGAGGCAGAGAAGAAGAATCCCGCCGTGATCCAGGTTTGCGTGCATGACTTATGCTTGGTCTACCACATATGCCATGCCGACGTTGAGTGCCAGGATTTTGAGAATTTCCTCAAGGACGGCCGAGTCAAATTCATTACTATAGACTTTAGGAATGAAAAGGAAATCTTGGGTCAGATAGGCCTTGTTGTAGGTGACCCCTTCGACCTCCAGAAGAAACGGCTGGTGCCCTCCTATGATCTGCCTTCAATGCTCATCCTGGCAGGAGCCATGGTTCATCCTTCGTATGATACACTGAAGAAACCTCCGTTCAGGTTTCATCATGCATGGGAGTGGAATGTACTAGATATAGACCACATCCACTATGCGGTAATGGATGTCTACCTTTGTCTCAATATCTACAAGGGTTGGATGAAGAGCAAGAGCCAAGTGTGCTGTTCAGGCAAAGATGTATCGGCCAAGGGGAAGAGGGACAAGGACGAAATCGAGGACGTGGATGAGGAGTCTGAGTAAGGTGGCAATGTCATTGCTCATGGTGTTTCTAATGCAGTGTCTACCGGATTAGTTGCTTAGTTTAATTTCATGTGTGCTTAGTTTTATTTGAGGGGTGTGTTGTGCTGAGCCCCAGCAGAACTATGTTAGGTTTCTTCTCGTTATATTTTGTACATTTCATCTTTTAGTAGGTATAGTACTACCACTAGTTTCTTCACATTATATACGTACAATATATATGGCCAACATCATATACGCAGCAATTTAGTTGTCAAAGAATTTTAGGGTGCTTAGTTTTGTCAAAGAATTCTAGGGTGCTTAGTTTTATTTGAGGGGTGTGTTGTGCTGGAGACCATTAACTTATCATTCAACGGGTTTGACGTGAAAATAACAATGTCTAATGGCATTTCTAATATACGCTGCCTCCCCCCATATTTTCTTTACACAGGCAACATAGAACTATATGAGTGCCCTATTAAATTTTGGAATTATTCCTGGTTCGTTTGGCCTTTTTTATACATTAATTGAGTTTCTGGTCATTTAATGTGCATAATTCAAATTTGAACTACAAGCACATGCTCCCGTGCACCAAAGATGATTGAAAAATCACATGTGTGTCCTCGAGTGAATTTCTAGGTCACATGCAAGAAATTGGAATGAAATTCAAACATCTGGGCATCGTGGCTCAGCCGAGAACATTGATAAGCTTGGTTTTAACATTCTTGTAAATCCAAAACACGCCTGAAAATCATGAAACTTGGCATGGCGTCATGTCATGGTACTACCATGCTGTGGTAAAAAAATTTGCAGAATAGGAACAAGTTTTGGTATAAGTTTCTTGCAAACCGGAGCTTCTCTCAAGAAGGCTCGTGGTTCTGAGAGGGAACGTGACACCTTTATGTGCATAATTCAAATTTTAAATACAAGCACATGCTCTAGTGCACCAAAGCTGGTTGAAAAATCACATGTGTGTCCTCGGGTAAATTTCTATGTCCCATGCCAGAAACGGGAATGAAATTTTAACATCTAGGCGTTATGGCTCAGTTGGAAACATTGAGAAACTTGGTTTTTTAATTCCTGTAAATCCGAAATACGCATGAAAATCATGAAACTTGGCTTGGTGTCATGACATGGCACCAACATGATGTGGTAATTTTGCTGTCCGATTTGCGAAGGTGCACACATTAACAATCAACAAGGTCATTTTGGAACAAGTGCTGTCACGTTACAATCGGAAACACAAGTATTATTGAAACCGTGGGTGTTCTATTTACCATTTACGTGTCGCCACGCGTCCCCTTTTTTATTAGCCAGGAGGCGCCGTGCAGGGTAGCTATTTGAGTACGGGAGGCATGCGAGCCCTTTAACCTCCATCCGTCGTCTACCTCTCTGCCAAGGTCTCCATTAATGGCGCCCAAGCCTCTGTTTAATGGCGTTGCAGTGTCTCACTCGACTGAGATTTAAGAGAAAAAAAATATGAAAAGAAAATTTTGCACGGATCTTGATGTAAGATCCGACGGACCTATATAGCATCTACTGTGAATTATAGCAGGACTAATGAATGTGCGGGCCACACACGGCACCAACACGACACAAGCTTCGTCTACCTGGTGCGCATGCAGTCGGGTGAGTTGTCCAAGTATAGACACAACCAGGCCCTCGTTGGTATCCGCGCCTCGACTTTGGCTGGTCATTGTGGTGACAGTGGCGGCTCATCTTGCAAAGGATAATAAAATGTTGCACGAGATTACCAGCAGAACTTGACAGAGATTTTAGAAACTCCAATCACCATTTTGTGTAGTTCCACCAAAATTGAGAGATGTTGCACACGTGAAATTTTAGTTGAACTGCACAAGACACTCATTCCAAAAGGTCAGAATAGCAACAACATGAAATGGATATCCCTATCTGCACAAAAAGATAGAAAGTAAACAATTGCTGGTCAATAAGAATATACAGAACATATACGAAATGAAAAGAAGCATATTAATTATGTTCATTGCAACCACGCAAGGACAGTAGAAATTTTAAAACATCAGCAATGCTTCATGTCACCAGAAGCATTACGATCAACAATGAGATTCCTCAAATATGGGATTACTATAATGGTGGCATTGCTTGTTTACCAGATATAGTAAATCAACAGCAGCTAAAGAGTTGGTTTAATGGCAATGGACCGTGGGGACACCAGGACACTCAATAGCATAAAGGAGCAACTTACTTATCATACTGGGGAAAACAGCAGGAGTGCCATTTGTAACATAGTTTAATTGCATCTTATCACTGGTGGCATTAGATTAACAATAACACTGGTTAGACATGTGTCTAAGGTAACAGTGTGATCGCTTCATTTTACATGTGCCCTTACATTAACAACAACAAAAGGTTGGTATAAGGACATGCGACAGTGGACGCATCAGCAACAATGTACCTACAAGGAGGCATAAAGTGGTGATGCCGAGTTTGTTCATGCTATGTGCGGGCAGCAAATCTAATCCTGGAGACCTTTTACTATGTAAGGGCAGCAAACCTAATCCTGGAGACGTTGTACTATGTGAGGGCAGCAAATCTAATCCCGGAGACCTTTTACTATGTGAGGGCAGCAAATCTAATCCAGGAGACCACTTACTATGTGAGGGAAGCAAATCTAATCCCGAGACCTTTTACTATGTGAGGGCACCAATTCTAATCCTGCAGACCTTTTACTATGTGAGGGCAACAAATCTAATCCTGGACATACTGTGTTGACTTGTCACCAGCCACCACTTTCTATCCTTCTTTCAACCAACAATAGATATGTTCCTTATCCAGTTTGTACTACGTTTTCCCATTATTTCCCTTTTCAACCAAGAGACCGGTTGGGTATCCGGTCTCTACTACTTTCACCATATTATTTCCTCTTTGAATCAAGTCCTAGATTCATGCTACAAGTTTCCCCCCTTTCTTCATTGTTTGAACAAAGCCCAAGATTCAAATGCATGAAGTAGCTTTACCTCTAATAATACTAAAAATTTAGGTGGCTATGGAAGAGCTGATGGGAGTAGACAAAGATGCACATGTAGACACATGGGGAGCTGGGGCAGTAGAGCAAGGCCGCTTTCGAAGAACTTATACCTGAGGGTCGTCGGGATGTCGATGGCGGCAGGCCGGAGCACAAGATTATGAAGATTTCCGCCTCCACGTCACTGTCAAGCGGCTAATCGGCCACCGATTTTTATCCCATCAAGCTTGGCGTCAACTGAGTGGAGCAGTGGTGGCCTTCCTACGATCAGAGCGGTGGCGACCTACCATGTACTACTCTTCCTCGCTGCTGGTTGCGCCCTCGCACGCGCGCCGGCTTCGTGGTCGTGGCGGCGGAGGGAGGTCGGGGGGGGGGGGGAGCCGGCGATCTCCTTCGTCTGCTCCTATGAGAGTACGACCAAGAGAGCTTTGGAGCGCGCCCAGAGCGGAGCCACCGATGTCCTTCATCTGCTCCTGCGACAGTACGTCCAAGAGAGCTTTGGAGTGCCCGGAGGCCATGGTTGGTGTTGTGCCAACAGAAGGAAGGGGCCGGAGGAGAATGAGTGTGGGTCTTTGGCCATGGCTGGTAGCAGGGGCTCAAGTTAATATAGCGGGCGAATGGCAATGAGCTGCGGCAGACGGATGGACGGCTGGCACTGGAGTAGGTTCATCGACAGCCGTGGTATCATTAACACCGAGCAGCCGCTTGTACTGGGATGCCGCGCGGGTGACGCTCTCTCGGCCGTTGCACTGCTGCAATGCTGGTGCCAGTGAGAGGTCGCGTCAGGCGTGAATGCGGATGCTGCTTCAGTGACTTAACCACAGGTGCGTTGTCTCACTGACATGTGGCCCAACGGGCATTAGGCCCGCTTGTCAGTGACGCACTAACCGCATCTGCAGTTAATGCCGGTAATGCGGCATTGACATCCTGTAGAGACGGTGATCAGACGAAAGGGGCTTCGGTAGGCCAGGACGGTCAGACGCTGGCGTGGTGGTAAAATGTTAACTCATGAATGACGAGCCTTTGAAGCGTATGCGGCACGTATTGACAACCAGGCGTCCATGCAAGTGCTCTTGTCGCCAGCTAGCATTCGACGACCACCATTAGACACCACACAACCATACATAACTTACGAATAATGGACGAATCGATCAGACACACACTCGTGTGAAGTGGCACTATGATCGGTTGCTCACGATAGTACATACTCCATACCATAGTACCCTCTCTAGCTAGGCCATTTTATAAATTGTCGTTGTGATGGGCGATATACATGAGCAAGGCACCGAGTCACGAGTATGACTGTTGGAGGCAGGTGAATACAAGCTCGGTGTTCGCAGAGGCCTCTAGCAAACGTCTAAACAGTAATGTCACATATGCATAGTTTTGGTTTTTATTTATTTCTCCACTGACAGGTAGGCCTGCATAGATAGATAGACAAAGAACACGAGCTGATGAGGTGCATGCGGACTGTTTGACTGGACAACCAGACAAATATGAAGCTATACGCTAAGCAAGTGATCGTATAATCACCATATCTCGTATACAATGATCAAAGTGAGCTATCAATACAAGTTCAATGACCGCCAATGCATTTTACTCGGTAATAAATGACCAGGATTGAAGGGGAATCCAAATTTCCTTCGTCTCCTGTCCTTGTGCTCTTGACAAACCAATCCACTTTACGGTTGTCCAGCCACTCCACCCCAGAGCTGTCACAAAGCATCGTTCATGCCACCGCGCCGCACACTAACTAGTAAGGAAGCGATGGCATCCCGCCGTGTTGAGTTCCTCCCCACCCACGACCGCACACAGAATGGTAGGCAAGCGGTGGCATCCCGTCATGCCGAGTTCATCGCCGCTCGCAACCTCACACCTATGTGGGCGGAATTTGAAGCTGCCAAGGCTGAATGGACAGTAGAGGAAGAGGCGGCCAAAGCCGCATAGAGGGAGCGGAAAAGTATGAAAGCAATCAAGAAAAGAGAGGCTCGCCGCCGCAAGAAAGAAGAGGACGCACGCGCTGCTGCGGACAGGTCGGCGGGGATCCAAGCACGGTGGGGTGTCGCCGACAATGCCAGGAAGGAGAACGGCGTCGTCTGGCCAGCATGTGAGACGTAGTAGTACTAGTAATTAGTGTGTGTGTGTCTATGTCTCCCATACGTTTGTTTAATTAATTACGAGCATGTAACAGTCCTACTAGTTACAACTATAGTTTTTAGAGTAAATTACTAGTACATTAGCCTAGACTCAATGGAAAAATTCCTATCCTATGAATCAAATGGCATCTCTTTCTCTATAGGAATTGAGATGCATGTCATCTCACTTCCTATGACTTTCATATTCCTATAAAGTTCCTATCCTATGAACCAAAGGAGGCCTCTCATGGAGTAACTACTGTAGCTAGCAGTACTGCTGGTACAATAGTTTTCTTCAAGAAGCGGAATTCAACGAAGTCATGACGGTTCCTTCATCCGAGCAACTTCACAGTGGGTAAGGTTAGGCCTGTGATTTTACGGCTCATTATTAATTATAGCGGTGCGACGACCGGGGTGACTCTCCCTTGGAGTTCTGCGGGCATGGCAAGTGGACCAGGATGGTCGACGTCCCACATGCCGACGAGCGGAAGTATTCTTTCCGATATCAAGGAGCAAGGAAACCGTGTGGTATAGTATCACTGGTGATTTATATTTATTTTTTATTTCAAAGGAATCCTAGCGTTTCAACTCTTACAACGAAGGAGTGCCAAACACACGGCACGTGCTGGATGTCGCACACGTCATGAAAAGAAGTGGGACATGAATAGTGTGGTAGAGCGTCTCCACTTATGGGTCAGAGACCACACGTAGTAGTACTACTGTACTAGTGGTATGAACGATACAAAGTGCGACCCGGAGAGAAAGACACGTCTAGCTGCAAGGTCTCGGGGCATACACGTAAACAAATATAAAACCTAATATGTGCCTCCAATTAATATAGTAGCAGTAGAGTACTTAGTCACATACTCCATAACATCACTGGGCATTGCACGTACAACATTTAGTGGTAGTAAGAGACAAATGCCTATATGCCATGCATGTTCATACTATTTGTGCCTTTCTACTTCACTTACTGCGCTACATTACACAGGTTCGCACGTCCACTCCTGGGTACATGTCCATCTCGTAGTTCCAGTCCCACATGTTCTTCATATAGATGGAACGATCCTTGCATGACACGTGCACTAGATGTGTCACGTGTTGGCAAAAGGATGAACAAAGCTCACGTAAAAAAATAGAGTGGAAGAACATAGATTCCCGACGACTGAGAAGGAGCAAGGAACTTCGGGGTGGAGCGTCAGCACTCATAATATTTTATATTATTCAGCGATATAAAATCAACCAATCACCTCCAGAGTGGACTGGAAGAGTACGAAACACGGCAGCCCAGTGTAGTTACATCATACTAGTACATGGCTAACCCACGCTATCACCATATTTCTTGGCTTCCGTGCGACACCTATCTCTAGTAATCCAGCAGCCCGTATCGCTCCTCCCTCCTCGTCTCTCTCAAAGTGCGGCGGGCTGGCATTTTTGCCGTCTATTGAGGTCGGTTAACTTATCACATGTTAGCGACATGCCAAGGGCATTCTAAAAAAATTCCTTTCACGTTCCGTTTAAAAAAAATCCTTTCACATACGAATTTGACTGTATGCTTTGTGCAACTTGCATGTCCTATATTGCTCCTGTTTGGATACTCTAAGGGTTCCTTTCATTCGAAGGATTTTCATAGGAATTTTGGAGGATTAGAATCCTTAGGAATTTTTCCTATATTGGTTGTTTGATTCATAGGATTGAATCCTATAGGATTTTTTCCTAAGGAATTTTTTGTACTACTTCCCATAGGATTTCTAGCATCCAGTCAAACCTCTTTGAAAGAATCCTTCGTTTTTCCTATGATGCAATCAAACAACCTAAACTCCTATAGGATTGAGATGAGCATGACATTTCAATCCTATGTTTTTCCTATGCCCATGTTTTTACAATCCTAGATGGCAGCCGAGTAGTCTTCGTGCATGTCTGCTGGAGTCTAGTCACATGCATGGACGAACTGATCTTCCGTGTCTTGCAGGGATCGTCCAGGTACCAACGTATGTACTACTTCTATTAACTCAGCCGACTTGCGGGGCCAGGGAGTGTGCCTTTGGTCGGTTCTCAATTGTGGTCCCACATGTGTGTGCAAACGCAATATGACGTGCGTTCCATTTGGAGAGCAGCGTGCCAGACCGACCGACTGTCTGGGGTGCGACGCGAACGCGACGGGTGTGCTGTATACTCCATACATGTGTACCATCATTTTCTTGAGGCTTTGCTCCATGGCACAATCCATGGATACAAAATTAGTATACTGTACTATTTAAAAGTCGAGAGCGGGGCTTTTCCTACGCGGTAGGCGGGGCAGTTCTTCCTGGTCGGTTCGACAGAGACGCGGGAAGATGAGGGAGTAGGCTGCTGCAAACGTAGGGCTGTGTGATTTGACAGTGAGTTACTGCTGGACAGGTGGGGCCCGGTGAATTGACTTGCCATTATCATTTTAACTGTGGCCCTATGACCGGCTTGAGTCTCCCGATTCCTGACCACCTCCATACAGGTGCCTCTCCCGATGCTCCACCATGTAGAGGTTGGCTCTTGCTTGAGAGCCCACTCCTCCACTTTTTCCTTGCCGCTTTCCCCCACATATGCAAAAATGCCATGTAAAGCGGGCTTATAGCTCACTATTGTACTTGATCCTACAGGTGCTAAGCCTGCCACATAGGCATAAAGTCTGATGTGGCAACTTAATTAAGAAGAGACACACTAGTTTGGTGACCCCAGGAAGAAACGGTGATAAGCATGTGTACCTAGATGAAGCAAACTTAGCAACAAAAAACTAAGCACCTATGGATTTGGGACTTGACTTGGTAAGCCATTTAATACCCATAGCACCTCATCTAAGCACCATTTCATCGGAAGAGCTCACTACTTGGCAAATGTAATAAATACTACGAAGAAAGAGATAGAGAGAAGTAAACAAAAAATACTCTTATAGCCAACCTTATAGCTAACCTTGTTGTATGAGTGACTAAGTGATGACTATGTATTACATGCCAACATCAGATAGCCTAACACACCGTGTTAAATCTCCAAGGGCGCGGTTGCGCGAGCGAGGCGATGGTCGTGGTAGGCGCGACCATGATACAGGCTGCTGGCAGCCCTTGAATCTGAGATAGAATAGTCGCATGCTAAGTTGCTGAAAATTTGCAGAATAACCCTCCAGGATAGGATATTCACCAATAGGTCTAGAATCACGCCATGCAACCATTCCATCTCAGATCCAAGGGTTCTCGGAAGCCTGTATCATGGGAAAATGGAAAGCTTCGTATCACCTGTAATGTTCCCGACGCTTGACATGACATCGAAAGCCATTTAATTGGGCGTCAAGTAGACATGACATCTAATTGGGCCCCCATAGTACTGTGCATGAATCCATTTATCCACCAGGCAAGCCACTACCCTGCCATTCGCACGCGCCCCCCACTCGACATTTTTACAATCGATAAACCACTCCTAGTCGTCCCGTCCTTTCACATTCGGCAGTTCCACTAATCCTAACCCTCCTCCAAAATCTATGGCGTCCCAAATCTCCATGATCGGTAGTGAGTACAAGGTTAGAACCATCATCAGCGATGAGTTTGACGTCATCTACACCCGTTCTTCTGCAATGCTGAAAGAATGCCTTGCTTGCTCCAAACGCACGTCATCTACATCACAGTCCTGGGAAGCGAGAAGAATCTAAAGGAGGCAGAGAAGAAGAATCCCGCCGTGATCCAGGTTTGCGTGCATGACTTATGCTTGGTCTACCACATATGCCATGCCGACGTTGAGTGCCAGGATTTTGAGAATTTCCTCAAGGACGGCCGAGTCAAATTCATTACTATAGACTTTACGAATGAAAAGGAAATCTTGGGTCAGATAGGCCTTGTTGTAGGTGACCCCTTCGACCTCCAGAAGAAACGGCTGGTGCCCTCCTATGATCTGCCTTCAATGCTCATCCTGGCAGGAGCCATGGTTCATCCTTCGTATGATACACTGAAGAAACCTCCGTTCAGGTTTCATCATGCATGGGAGTGGAATGTACTAGATATAGACCACATCCACTACGCTGTAATGGATGTCTACCTTTGTTTCAATATCTACAAGGGTTGGATGAAGAGCAAGAGCCAAGTGTGTTGTTCAGGCAAAGATGTATCGGCCAAGGGGAAGAGGGACAAGGACGAAGTCGAGGACGTGGATGAGGAGTCTGAGTAAGGTGGCAATGTCATTGCTCATGGTGTTTCTAATGCAGTGTCTACCGGATTAGTTGCTTAGTTTAATTTCATGTGTGCTTAGTTTTATTTGAGGGGTGTGTTGTGCTGAGCCCCACCAGAACTATGTTATGTTTCTTCTCGTTATATTTTGTACATTTCATCTTTTAGTAGGTATAGTACTACCACTAGTTTCTTCACATTATATACGTACAATATATATGGCCAACATCATATAGGCAGCAATTTAGTTGTCAAAGAATTTTAGGGTGCTTAGTTTTGTCAAAGAATTCCAGGGTGCTTAGTTTTATTTGAGGGGTGTGTTGTGCTGGAGACCATTAACTTATCATTCAACGGGTTTGACGTGAAAATAACAATGTCTAATGGCATTTCTAATATACGCTGCCTCCCCCCATATTTTCTTTACACAGGCAACATAGAACTATATGAGTGCCCTATTAAATTTTGGAATTATTCCTGGTTCGTTTGGCCTTTTTTATACATTAATTGAGTTTCTGGTCATTTAATGTGCACAATTCAAATTTGAACTACAAGCACATGCTCCCGTGCACCAAAGATGATTGAAAAATCACATGTGTGTCCTCAAGTGAATTTCTAGGTCACATGCAAGAAATTGGAATGAAATTCAAACATCTGGGCATCGTGGCTCAGCCGAGAACATTGATAAGCTTGGTTTTAACATTTTTGTAAATCCAAAACACGCCTGAAAATCATGAAACTTGGCATGGCGTCATGTCATGGTACTACCATGCTGTGGTAAAAAAATTTGCAGAATAGGAACAAGTTTTGGTATAATTTTCTTGCAAACCGGAGCTTCTCTCAAGAAGGCTCGTGGTTCTGAGAGGGAACGTGTCACCTTTATGTGCATAATTCAAATTTTAAATACAAGCACATGCTCTAGTGCACCAAAGCTGGTTGAAAAATCACATGTGTGTCCTCGGGTAAATTTCTATGTCCCATGCCAGAAACGGAAATGAAATTTTAACATCTAGGTGTTATGGCTCAGCTGGAAACATTGAGAAACTTGGTTTTTTAATTCCTTTAAATCCGAAATACGCATGAAAATCATGAAACTTGGCTTGGTGTCATGACATGGCACCAACATGATGTGGTAATTTTGCTGTTCGATTTGCGAAGGTGCACACATTAACAATCAACAAGGTCATTTTGGAACAAGTGTTGTCACGTTACAATCGGAAACACAAGTATTATTGAAACCGTGGGTGTTCTATTTACCATTTACGTGTCGCCACGCGTCCCCTTTTTTATTAGCCAGGAGGCGCCGTGCAGGGTAGCTATTTGAGTACGGGAGGCATGCGAGCCCTTTAACCTCCATCCGTCGTCTACCTCTCTGCCAAGGTCTCCATTAATGGTGCCCGAGCCTCTGTTTAATGGCGTTGCAGTGTCTCACTCGACTGAGATTTAAGAGAAAAAAATATGAAAAGAAAATTTTGCACGGATCTTGATGTAAGATCCGACGGACCTATATAGCATCTACTGTGAATTATAGCAGGACTAATGAATGTGCGGGCCACACACGGCACCAACACGACACAAGCTTCGTCTACCTGGTGCGCATGCAGTCGGGTGAGTTGTCCAAGTATAGACACAACCAGGCCCTCATTGGTATCCGCGCCTCGACTTTGGCTGGTCATAGTGGAGAGTAGCATAGTCTATTTACTAGTCTATGTTACTAGTACCTTCATAGTGGGTAGTGTCATATAGTATATGCATAATTTGGCGACGAGCGCTCTCTATATGTACCACCTTTTTTATTTAATTACGTCTTGTTAGTTTTGCTCCATTGCGCAATCCATCGATACTACTACTACTATACAAATGTATACATTTGTAAAAGGCTAGAGGGCGGGGCAGTGTAGCTTGGTCCTTTTCACGTGAGGCGAGGGCCTTTGTGATTTGATGACTCATTACTGCTAGAAGGCGGGGCCTTGTGATTTGACTGCTCATATAAATGTGCCAACGACCTAAGGAGGAGCAAAGAACCGTGCGGTATACTCAAGTTTTCCACTAGAGTACGACGTAGGAGCACGAAACACGGCAGCCCAGTGCCATATCGTCTACTCTCTACTCTTATTATATATTACTAGCAAGAGGCATTGTTCTATTGGCGATAAAGAATGATCTAATTTGCTAGTCATCTCATTTTTAGCATTGTTATATTCATGCCTCGCAGAGAAGGTGACACGTGCGGCGAAACAACCGAAGTAAAACAAGAAACACCGGAGCAAAATAAGGAGGATTATCACACCAAAAAAAGAAGGAAGACGCACACACAAGTCTGGGGTGCTGCTCTCAGTACATGAAGGGTTGCTGGTCGCGGAGTCGTAACTGCTTCTTCATCGCATCTGCGACCTCCATCTCCTTGCGCGTGTCCTCCGCCATCTTCATCATTGTGTCCATGATGCGGGATTTCTCGACGTGAGCCTTCATCATCTATTCCATGGCTGCATTACGTACGTTGACAGCAGCTAGGTGCTCGGTGCAGAGCTTCGCCAACTCCTCCTTCTATTCCATGACGAGGGCCTGCAACATCTTTATCGAGGAACTACTATTCTCATGGAGCTTCTTCCAGCCAGTGTTCTCCTCCTTTAGCAGGTCGAGCTCGTGGTAGAGCTTCGCGCTGTCCTCCTGAAGTTGCAGGATTTCGCCGGTCGCCTTCTTCTTCGAGGCAATGCTCTTCTTCAGCAGCATCACTAAGCCGGCGTTCAACTCCCCCTGCTCATTGAGCTCAGCGGGCATGTCGTCGAGGCTCCCTTTTAGCAGCTCCACCAAGCCATGGATGAACTCCTTCTACTTATTGAGGTGCTTATTGAGCTGATCGGGCATGCCGTCGAGGGATAACGACTCCAGCGCCGCCCGCTCGGCATGTTCGCCTCCGTGTCTAGGGCGCTCTTGGGAGCCATCGCCTGCCCGTGAGAGATCTTTTGAGGTCTCTGCGTGTCGTTGAGCCCTCTCTTTTTTTCCGCGGCATTGGTTGCCGCACCCTTGTTACGAGTAGTTCTCGACCTAGAGCTCTGCACACCGGCCATGGCAAGGATGGACGAAGAAGCAGGACTTATGAGGAAGGTAGAGTAATTTTCGGCTAGGTAGTTCCCCTTTTTATAACCTATGTACTCGCACAAGTACTAAAACCTACATAGTGGGAACACCTTTAGGTTTGGTACATACTGGTAGGCGTGAGCAGGCTTGCACTTAATTGTAGCACTAGTACTTTCGAATGTGATGGGAACAAGGTAAAGATTAATTGATGGTTTTTGGTTTCGAGGCCTGAAATGGCTCCCTATGAGTTTAGTGGAACATAAATTTCAAGTAGACTACACAGCTCAGATGCGTAAATATTATGTTACTCTGAAAAATTGGTACAAAATGCGAAGGAGACCAATGGAAGTAGTACTAGCAACCCATGATTTAACTACTCGCATCCGCGCAGTGGAGTAGTAATGTCTATCTTTCTCCCTCACGTCCACTCAATTTTCATGCACTATATTAATTAACCATCAATGAAGTGAAGGACTTTACACACGTCAAATTATCACATGGGGTGGATCTTGGTACAAAATTGCGTCAGCCCATGTACCCGCTTGTGCGTGCGAGAGAATGAGTGCGTGCGTGGCACGCGTGCACATCTTCGCTTCGTGCATGTACCGCCAGTGCGACTCAGGGAGGACGAGTACATTCTTCTGGAACTAGCAGCACGTCACTATGATCAATCCACACAAGGATGTCACGACAACACCTCCACATGTGCCACGTGCCCACGTGGCTTCATGAACTGTAAGAGAGACACTGTGTAGCGTGCCATTGTATTTGCACATACTCGAAGTACTAGTAAGGTACACGTACATTGCATGCGTCAGATTTTGCAACCAAATTACGAATAAATACCATATTGTAGCATGTAAGCTATGAGTCATATATGCCTGATGTAGATGTTCGTTTAATTTTTATAGTTCATCTCATTCAAAATCAATTAGTTTTTATAAAAAACCTAGGGCCTCTTTGATTCGTAGGATTTCCAAAAGGCGGGAATAGGAAGAACATGGAATTAGAGTGGAATGTCGTCTTGAATCCTACAGGATGGTACGAGTGTTTGATTGTGCATAGACAAAACGCAGAATTCTTTCAAAGAGGTTTGAGTGGATGGGATGTTTCCTATGAAATTTAGTGCAAATGAATCATATGGAAAAATTCCTATCATTTGCAATGTACGAATCAAACAACCAAGATAGGAAAAATTCCTAAGAATTAGAATTGAATCAAAGAAGCCCTTAATCTATTTTATGATTCATGGAATTGTACGTTGTAAAGCATAAAGTACAAACAATGAATGGAAATTCAACTAGAAAAAAAGTTTGAGCAGTTACGATACGGAAGATTCTAGTACAAAGGAGAACCATTGTTGTTTTGAGATTTTTGCATTATGCTTAAGTTCAACCATGGAGTCTGCTAGATTGTACATGTGGCAAAATCCGGTGGGGGGCTAGAAGATGGTGCGAGGGCGAGGGGCCGAGTGGAGGGAGACTATGAAGGAGTGCACAACTGCGAGATCGATATTTAGAGAGAGGGAGCGAGAACGTGCACTGTTGCGCGCAGTGCCGGAGCCATGAAAAATGTCCCATGAGCTAGGGGGCAAGCATTGCTAATTCTTTACGAGGAGGGCCAATTCATCAACTTAAACAATTTTTACTAGCAATTGTCTAATGATCACATTCATATTATCCTCGATATATAGTGATGTTAGGGAGGGGGCAGGGCCCTTGCTGCCCCCTATCTTGGCCATTGTGTGCGCGTCTGAGAGATGAAGCGAAAGGCATGGATGATGAGAGGGGGCGTTGGATATATAATTAATGTGGGTGTATTAGCTATATATGTAATCCTATATAGAGAGGTATAGATTGATCGATGTGGGTGTGGGAAAGAGGGTGAGACCTCACTACATATATAGATTGATCGGTTTATGTGGAAAATTATGAAAGACCTGGCTATATATACACACACACATAGAGGAACATCGTTCGTTGCAGATGCACGTCAGAGATAAAGAATGCCCGATATGATGGAGAGGGGGATGTGTGTGTGTGTGCCTTCATGGGAGACCGACTTGAAGAAAAAGATTGCACGTGTGCGATGGATAATGTCAACTGCTAGTGTGTGTGCATGCATGCACGAGGGAAAGTTAGTGGTAAAATTTGTCAGTGTTCTGGGAACGGGGGTCCCCAGACTTGCCTGCCTGTGGCCTGCGGCATGGCTCAAGTGGGGGCCCAGCGCGGCTCATCTTCAACAACTCAAGCTCAAGACCCTCGCGAGTGGCCAAGCCTCGCGGGGCGGATGACCGGAAGCTTCCTCAAAGGCAGCCTCATCAGGCAGGCTCGCGAGGAGGCGAAGAGATCAAGGCAGGGGTACCTCGCGAGGAGCCCGTGACGCAAGCCATGACGATCGAGACCAGGCGGGCGCCAGGCGGGCGCTGGCCTGCGCAGTGTCCTTGTTTCCCCTTTGGTGCAAAGGGGGCAAGCATAGGCCAAGGCACCGAGCAAAGGTTACCATTCCGGTGCAACAAGACCAATACCAGTAGAGCGGCAGGACGAAGGTCACCATGGAGCCCAAGACGGCGTCATCGCCAGAGCTTTTGGCAGCCAAAGACCACCTTTGGTCAGGATAACTTGTACTATATGTTCCCCTTCAAAATGGCCAATTGTTGGTGCCCTTCTCGCTCAATTATTTGGGGAGAGGCCCAGGGCCTCTATAAATAGATCTAGCCACCATAGAGTAGGGGGATGGGGACAATTATCTAGAGAGATGGTGAGAGATCTGTTAGAACCCTAGCATAGAGAGAGAGAGAGGCGACTGAACTCACCCTAGCAGTTCGTCGCACCAGCTCAAGAACACCTGAGGCAATCCACCACAGCACACACTGGAGTAGGGTATTACACCACAACGGTGGCCCGAACCAGTATAAACCTCGTGTCCCTTATGTTGTTCGGTGTTTCCAGCTTAGATCATGCAAGGAGATCAGACGTAGATTGGTACGGGAGAGATCTCCACGCGCACCCCAGTCTTCGAACCTCAAGGGTCTGCCGAAACCCAAAATCCGACATTTGGCGCGGCAGGTAGGGGTGCGCCGGAATCTTTCTTGCACTGTTCGCATGTGATCTTCCGTCGTGTCCATGGCTGATGCTCATCGGGCTCGCGCTGAGCGCTGGGATGCTCTCGCCACCCGCGTCGCCCAAACGGCGCCCGTCGGCGGACGCCCTCGTCGTTCCCCGTCGCCTGCCGCCAATGCCGCCACCGCCCCGGTGGGGAATGAGCAGCAGGCCTCGTCCCAGCATCCTTCAGTACGGCGGGAGGGCCGCACCGTCACACCGTCGCTGACTCTAGCTGCTTCGTCGTCCCATGCCCGTCGCGCGCCCACGGACGTGCACGCCACGCTACTCCTGGCAAGAGAACTCTTGCACTACCGCCCCGTCGACGACCTCTACGAAGACTGGCTCGCCCGCATCACCGAGCTCGTCAACGCCGCAGGGGGCTCCCCCTTGCTGTCCTTCTCGCTGCCTCGCCCTTCATTCCGCGCGGGAGGCCAGGCTCAAGAGGTGCCTCCAATGCCTCCTTCCCAAGGAGGCGCCCTGGCTCCAAGGCGTGCAGCCCCAGGGCGAGACCCTTCGCACCCGGCGCCTGCGCTGCAAGAAAGGAGCTGCCAAGAGATCCCTCATCCCCAAGAAGGCGCTCGCGCGCTCCCGGTGCCGGCGCGCCAAGATCGCGTCCCTGCACCTCCACGCCAAGACCCCACGCTGCTCCAAGTGGCAGCGTGCGGTAATCCCCAGGAGCAAGCCAAGTACCAGCAAAATGCACCGGTGGCCACAGCAGGCTGCCGTGCCCTCACCCTCGAGCTACGCAGCGTTGCATGGCCAAGCAAGTTCAAGCCTGACCTGCCCCCTCGCTACAATGGCAGGGCGGACCCTGTGGAGTTCCTGCAACTCTACGAGCTATGCATCGAATCTGCCAACGGAGACGAAAGGGTCATGGCGAACTGGTTCCCCATGGCGCTCAAGGATGGGGCCCGCACCTGGCTGCTGAACCTAGCTCCTGGCACAATCTCCTCCTAGGACGAGATGCGCACTCGCTTCATTGCCAACTTCTAGGGCACTCGCGACAGGCCCCCGGCCGTGAGCGATCTGTGATGCATCAAGCAGCAGCAAGGGGAAACCCTGCAGAAATACATCCAGCGCTTCAACAACGCTCGCCTCAAGATCCCCAAGGTGACTGAAGAAGCCATCATCTCGGCCTTCTCCGATGGCGTACGCGACATCAAGATGAAGGAGGATCTAGCAATCCATGAAGACATGTGAACATCCCTGGAGTTGTTCAACTTGGTGACCAAGTGCACCAGGGCTGAGGAAGGGCGCCTTTCCCTTCTTGAGCTCCCGGCTGCTGACCCAGAAGAGAAGAAGCCCAAGGCCAAGGACGTGAAGCACAAGGGGGCTACCGTGCTTGAAGCGGAGCCAGATACCAAGCAAGGCAGGGATCAGCCTAAGTCATCCAAGGGCAGCCGGTACTGCGTGTACCACGACCTCCACACCCACAACACCAACAAATGTCAAGACCTCAGGGCCGTGAGAGATGGACGTGTCGGCCGACGCCCCAAGCGCAACAACAGGGGCTATGGCTGAGGAGGAGGAAGAGGTGGCGGATGATGGGAAGACCGTGGCCCTCGCCAAGGGTGGCGTGACCGACCTCTTGAGGATCACTGGTAGGACCAGCCTCGCAAGGGAGGCTGGAGAGATCAGCCTTGTGAGGATTGCCCGCACGGCAACGTAGGCCTTCCTCCTCTGCCGCCACCTCCAAGGAGGGACGAAGACCAACATCAAGACGAGGGGGATGGGGGCTTCCAGGAGCCGCGCGCAATCGCTTGCATCTTGGGTAGCGCGTAGGCCCCAGCCTCACAGCGCATCTTCAAGCAGTTTGCTCGCGAGGTGAATGCAGTCCTCCCCAAGCTTGAGGCCACGCGCCCTCTCAGGTGGTCCGCGTGCACTATCACATTCAGCTCAGCGGATCAGCTCAAGTGCGCGGCAACGGCCGGAGTCCTCCCGATGCTTTGCTCCCTAGTCATCAGCAACGTGCAGGTCACCATGACCCTCATTGACGCAGGAGCAGGACTCAACATCATGTCCGTTGAGACGTTTGACAATCCCCAAGTACCGTACGATCAGCTTGACCCAACCAAGCCCTTCTCAGGAGTAACTGATGGTTCCACTGTTCTGATAGGGCAGGTTCGCCTTCCAGTCACCTTTGGGCAGCGCAACAACTACTGCACCGAGCTCATCGACTTCGACATCGCCCACATCCGTCTGCCATACAACGCCATCCTCGGGTTCCCAGCCCTGGCCAAGTTCATGGCAGTGACTCACCATGGATACAATGTCCTCAAGATGCCAGGAAGCGGTGGATTCATCACCATACCTTGTGAAGAAAGGGACACAGTGTGTTCACTTGAGCGCGTGTTCCAAGCCGCAGCAATCGAAGACCCGGACCACAGGAACGGAAGACTTCCTGAGGTGACCCCCAAGAAGAAGAAGGTTTCGCCTGGCCCAAGCCATCAGGAGGCATGCCGCTCCGAAGGTGTTGCGTTAGCATCTGCGCCCAATCAGGGAGCGCCACCCTCTCTCGCATAGGAAGGCGCGCCCGGTGCCCCCCTTAGGCAGGGCTCGGGGGCTCTTTCTTGGAGAGCCACCGACTTTGCCAAGGTCGCGAGGGAGGCGCTTGGGCACCACTTGGAGGGGTGCTTCCAGGCACGTTTCCCTCAGGAAGGTACAAGGCTAGGAAGACCAAACCCTCAGGAGTTCATCGCAAGCAACACCCAGGAGCTACAGGAGTCGAGGGTCATGCGCGGCAGCCGCCGCTTGCCCCCCATGGCCCCACATCCAGGCGAGGATGGTGGGATGCGCGTCTGCATCAATGTACCAGGGTTTAACCAAGCCGCATTTCAGGAGCGCCTCTGCCTTCGCGTGTGGGGCGATACGAGGGCCCACCTCACAGCTACGTTCGCATGCCTTTCGGCCTGCCGAATGCGGTCGTCGCTCATCAGCGCCTGCTGAGGAGCATTCTGGAGGCTCAGGAGGTCAGGCACGGCGCGGTCCTGGCGGAGATGGAGATGGCCTTCGGAGACCCACCTGTGCCCCCGAAGCCTCCCGAGGCTCCTAGGCCTAGGGGCTCATGAGGGTCGACGTCTTCATCGCGCATCGCCCGCTTCTTCAACATCACTCCATCTTCAACGGCACCAGGTGACATCTTTCTAAGTTGCGCTTTTGGGTGGGAGCGCCCACAGGGCCGCATCATTCCCAGGTCACATGGGTCCGTCCCTGCGGCGTGTATCCGTTTTTCTTATGCTCTTTACTTACCTTGTTGGGGGTGCCCCTCGGGCTACATCATCCCCGAGCCGCTTGGGCCTCGCCCAGCGGCGTTTGCTCTTCTCGCGTCTACATAAAATGAATTTGCTCTTTTGCGCTTAATTGTCACCTACTGCTTATCGCAGACTTCTCCGCTTTCATGCAAAGCTCTTGCACGTTAAAAGGGGGGTACCTGAGCGTCGCGACTCATGGGCTCCTACTGGTTCTCCAGCCCTCACCCCCTGGCCTTGACCCACGGCATCGCGACCTGTCATACCAGCGGTGGCTGAGCTCGCTCGAGGGCCGGGACCTGAGGACGTAGAGCATTTGCATTCTATCCACCCTGCAAGAACACAACATTGATAAAGGCCCAGAGCCAGGCGCAACCCGCCTCAAGGTAGGGCCTCGTGAGTCCTGCGCTGGTGATAAACAACTAAGGGCGGCCCACGACCGTACCAACCTCAGGGAGCCCAGAGCACAGTGTTCGGCACCATCGCAATGCCTCCCCTCGGGAGCGCCGCGTGAGGGGGCTGCACATGGGGGCTACGCCCGGGCCTCGCCCGAGCGCACGCCACCCAGCCAGGTCCCTCGGACCTGGTCGTCATGCGCCCCTCCCCGAGCGGAGCAAAGGTATGGAAAACTGTTTGAACGTCAAGGGGGACTCCTGAGCATCGCGACTCAGGAGCCTAACTTCCCCCGTAGCCCCTCCCTCCTTAGTCTTGTCCTGGTTTCCGGTCGGGGATAATGCTGGGTGAGGTACGCACGGGGCCGGGCCCTGCCGACGCAGAATGATCAATCCACTCCTTGTTTCCCCCTTTCCTACTTCTTGCTTGTGCGTCAAGGGAGACTCCTAAGCATCGTGACTCAGGAGCCTAACTTGCCACATAGCCCCTCACTCCTTAGTCCCGTCCTGGTTTCCGGTCGGGGCTAACGCTGGGTGAGGTATGCGCGGGGACGGGCCCTGCCAACATAGAGCGCGAGCAAGTAGGGAAGAAAAACACAAATTCCAGGAAATGCAAAGCAAATATTACAAGCCATAGATTGTTTCACAACGCCAAACACAAGTTTAAACGCCTCCGCGAGGCATGGTGCATGTTGCAGGAACAAAAGCAGGACAAAAGCCGCGAAGGGATCACTATACAGTGGCGCCGCCTCCTGGGGCCGTGGAGCTAGCGGCACCGCGCCCGGGCAAGATGCTGAAGGCGCGGAACCTCCCCAACAAAGCTTCGGCTCGGCCTTTCACGGCAACGGCGGCTAGGTCGCCACTCACGGGCTCCAGCAGGCTGTCGAGGTCGACGTTGGGGTCGCGCAGGTAGACATGGCTGAGGACACGCGTCAGCGCTGCCGAAGACAGGTCATGTGCCTCGGCCTTGGCCGTGGGGCCAAGGCCGTCCACGACATCTTCAAGCGCACGAACTAGGAAGGGAAGCAGCTTTGTGGGGCCGTCCTCCACACCGGCCAGCGGCTCCTCCAAGCCGCTCTCGTAAAGCGTCTTCAGCGCGGCGCGAGCCCTCTCCTCCATCTTTGCGAAGGCCACCCGATCCTCTGCCAGGACCTTCGCCTTGGCGTCTAGCTCGGTCCTCTCCGCCTTCAGCGACCGCTCCAGCATCTCCAACAGGCTGTGGCGGTCATCAAGCTTGACGTCCCGGTCCTTGATGGCAGCCTCCCAAGCCTTCATCTCCTCCTCTTTCTCCTGGTGTCGGTGGACCTCCTTGGCGAGCTCGTCGCACAGGCCTTGTAGCTCGGTCTCCAGCGCCTTGTAGCGAGCCTGCTTCTCCCCATCAGAGGCCGCCACAGCCTAGCTCAGCGCCGCTCGGACGGAGGCAACGGAACGGGCCCAGCTAGAAGCCAGCTCCTAGCGCCCGACCACTAGGCGAGGGTCCACGCTCAGAAGATTCTCCCACAGCTGGCTCAGTTCGCTCACGACCTGGTCGAGGACGGCGGCAGAGGAAACAGTAGAAGCTGGAACCGGCGAAGCGGGCGAAGAAGACGGCAACATGATCACGGCTTGGCAGGAAGGAACCCCCTGGGCCTTGGCTGCCCCGGCTGCAGCATCGAGCACAGTCGACTCCACGGTCAGCGGGGCCACGGGGGCTGGGGAGGCGCGAGCCGTGCCGTCTTTCCCCTCAGTGGACGAAGGCACCGCCCCGGCAGATGGACTCGCCCCAAGCAGGTCCGCAGAAGCCCCTCTCAACCTCTTCGCCATAGGCGCCGGCCAGACAAGAGAATATGGATGTCAAGCCTCGATGGCAGAAACCAAGCAAAGTGGGAATCAAGCACTTACTGGTCGTCGCTCACGGACCCAAGCAACCTCCGGCCGAACTTGAAGCCCGAGAGCCTGCAGCTTGGGTCAGCCTCGGGAGGCCCGGAAGCAGAAGCCACGTCGGGAGGGCTGGGGCTGGCTTCAGACCACCCAGGGATCAGAGCTTTCCCTGGGGGAACCAGCCCCAACCTGCCCTTCCTTGTGACCAAGGGAGAGTCCTCCCCTCCTCGCCCGGTGCCGGCATCGTCGTCATCCGTCATGGAGCAGAGGGCCCGAGACCTAAGCCGAAGGAAGGACTCCCCTGACTCCTCGCCAGTCGCCTCGAAGACAGACTCTTCCACCTCCGCCTCTTATTCCTCCTCACTCCCGCTGCAGCTGCCGGAGGACACGTCCACCATCGCCAGCGCCGCAAGATCCTCGGGAGCTACCGCGGGCACCCGCCCCTCACCGTTGAAGGTGGGCATGGCGTTCACCACCTGCTCCTAGTCGTCGCGAAGGAACAGGGGGACGGGGGCGCCTACCGGCTTCGCCATGTCTCCCCTAACCAAGGAATGGAGGACCGCGACCAGATTCTCATTGGTCAGGGCCTCAGAGCTTAGGCTCAAGGCGGCATCCACTTCCCCAAGCCTCCACAACGGAAGCGAGTGCTCCTGGAGTGGAGCCACCCGGTGCTCCAGGAACACCCTCAGGAGCGAGGCCCCGTTTAACTTCGCCGCGCCAAGTTGCTTGGCCTCAGGACCACGTTCATCCTCTTCAGCACCGCCTTCGCACGGGGGTCGATGAGTTCCGCGCGGGACCACGCGTCGACGGCCTTGGGCTGCCCCATAGGAAGCACTAGACGGGGTTGGAGGCGCCCGACATCCACCATGACCCACTTGCTCCAGAAGCCTTCGATCCTCTTCCCAGGCTTCAAGATAGCATTGGAATTGGAGTACGCGATGAAGCTCGCACATGCGGAGACACGGACACCAGAAACCCGGAAGGAAAAATAGTGATGCAACAAGGCCACCGAGGGCTTTACCCCGACGTGAGCCTCACAGTAGTAAGCAAAAATCGCCAGGAAAAGAACGGAGTTGGGGTGGAGGTGCAGAGCCTGCAAGTTGTATTGGCGAAGAACAACAAAGAAGACCTCAGAGAAAGGAGGCACCAGACCGGCAACAATGGCGCTCACAAAGAGCGGATAGAAGGTGCTCCCCTTGGCTTCAGGCTGGTCGAAGCCGGCCTTGAGCACAGTCGCCCTCTTGCTGCCTTGCGCCACCATCATCAGGCGCGTAAGGGAGAGGTTCTTCTCCGACAGGTTCGCGGAATCCGGGGCCGGCGAGTACCAGGCCTCGGTCAGGGACTTGCGAGGTGCCATGGCGTGCCGGATGAGAAGGATTGAGACAGATCTGGAGGATTTTGTAAGCAATAAGGAGGAGAGCGAGAAAGAGGATCTAGGGCGAGGCGAACGAGAACAAAGCAAGTAAGTCTGGCCCGGGCACCTCCTTTGTCAGATGGACGATTGCCGAGGCGTCGTAGGGAAGTGCATACGCCCACGTCCAATCAGTCGCCACGCTGCGCCCAAGGCCGCAGGCTGTTAGGGCCCGCGGCGCTTCGCGCTTGCCCCTTCGCTTCCCTGCTAGGCCAAGCCCGGGCGCGCCTTGTGCCCGGGGCTACTGTCGCTGTTCTGGGAACGGGGGTCCCCAGACTTGCCTGCCTGCGACCTACGGCGTGGCTCAAGTGGGGGCCCAGCGTGGCCCGTCTTCATCAACTCAAGATCAAGACCCTCGTGAGGGGCCAAGCCTCGCGGGGAGGATGACCAGAAGCTTCCTCAAAGGCAGCCTCATCAGGCAGGCTCGCGAGGAGGCGGAGAGATCAAGGCAGGGGTACCTCGCGAGGAGCCCGTGACGCAAGCCATAACAATCGAGACCAGGCGGGCGCCAGGCGGGCGCCGGCCTGCGCAGTGTCCTTGTCTCACCTTTGGTGCAAAGGGGGCAAGCACAGGCCAAGGCACCGGGCAAAGGTTACCATTCCGGTGCAACAAGACCAAGACCAGCAGAGCGGTAGGACGGAGGTCACTGTGGAGCCCAACACGGTGTCATCACCAGAGCTTTTGGCAGCCAAAGACCAACTTTGGTTAGGATAACTTGTACTATATGTTCCCCTTTAAAATTGACAATTGTTGGCGCCCTTCCCGCTCAATTATTTGGGGAGAGGCCCAGGGCCTCTATAAATAGAGCTAGCCACCATAGAGTAGGGGGGTGGGGAGAATGATCTAGAGAGAGGGCGAGAGATCTAGTAGAACCCTAGCAGAGAGAGAGATATGCGACTGAACTCACCCTAGCAGTTCGTTGCACCAGCTCAAGAACACCTCTCACGAGGCTGTTCTTCCCTTGTACTGTTCATCATCAGCCCCTGAGGCAATCCACCACACCACACACTGGAGTAGGGTATTACACGACAACGCTGGCCCGAACTAGTATAAACCTCATGTCCCTTGTGTTGTTCATTGTTTCCAGCTTAGATCACGCGAGGAGATCGGACGTAGATCGGTAGGGGAGAGATCTCCGCGCGCACCCCAGTGTTTGAACCTCAAGGGTCTGCCGGAACCCGAAATCTGACACAATTATAAAGAAGATGAATGTGTGGGTGTAAAAGACTAGGTGAGGTCATAATCAATGTAAAGTTGAATTTAAATATTTGAATCAGAGATCATGAAGTTTTAGACCCACGCATGCATGAATATAACGGAGATCTGCGCGGTGTTGTTTGGAAACGAGCATGTTGCAATGTATACACATTGAACAAGGTCAGATTGGTTTGAATTTGAGATACTGATGGCAGACATCATTTGGCCACATTGCATCTGTGCAAGGACAAACTATCCTAATTGGAGACGACGGGTGGCTTTCGCATCACATATCTATATCTATACCCCTATATATATATATATTATATTTTATGTTTTTTATATAGTGTGCAGATAACTTTAACTTGGAAAGATGGTCATTGGATGAGGCCAATCCGATGGTGCTGAGCTGGCAAATTTGAGCACTACTGGCCTTTGGATATCATCTAGATTCCACCAGATTTTGCCACATGTACAATCTAGAAGACTCTATGGTTGAACTTAAGCATAATGCACAAACCTAAAAACACAAGCACTTCGTCTTTGTTTTACAATCTTCCGTATCATAATTGCCCAAATGTTTTTCTACATGATTTGTTTATACTTTATGCCTTACAACGCACAATTCCATGAATCTTAAAATAGATTAGCTTTCTTATAAAAACTAGATGATTTTGAATGAAATGAACTGTAAGAATTAAACGAACATCTACATGATGCATATATGACTCAAAGTTTACATACTATAATGTGGTATTTGTTCATAATTTGGTTGCCAAATCTCATGTGTGTAATGCACACGTCCTTACTAGTCTAAGTGGTGTCTGTGTGTGTCTATTGTGCGTGTTAAACACATTGTACGTAGTATATCATACTAGTCTAAATTCTCTTTTTTGGGTACATGTTAAGTTTGTTCTCCCGAAATTTCAAGACGCGCCTTCTTATGCCGAAATTTCAAGCTAGCGTCTCTGTCTATCATGCTGCGAAACTCCCGCCTCTTCAGTCCACGCCTTGTTAGCCCGAAATATTTAAGATATATCTTTGTCTCGCTGTGCTCCGATAACTCCCTCCATTTCAACCCGCGCCTTGCTATTCCAAAATTACAATGCGCGTGAAAACTCCCACCTCATGTGAAATCCCGACACACGAAATGCCAGTGATACCCCTGAATCGAAAGAACCGCCTCAAATCGGTGGGGGTACTTTCATAACTTACCCCACATTTCGGACAAGCGCGTCCCTAAGCCATGGTTCCTCACTCCCATCCCATCCGCTCACCCATTCGTACACCGAGGCCGAGAAAACCCGCGAAGCCCCACACCCTCCTCCGTCCGCCACCCTGCCGGAGCCTCTTCCCCGACGACAATGTCCACATCAACACCTCAACGTCCCTCATCCACCATACCATATGAGTTTCCGTCGTCAATTTGGTCGTCCTACCGGTTCAGCAACCTCGTCCTCCACCTCCAAGGAGCTGCCCTGACGTTCCCCTCGTCTTTCGCACCACCTCCATTTCCCACACCGTCGTCTTCACCTGCACCACCGTAAGAGCATCATCATCACCGTTTCCTAGGATGAGGTTGCGGCCTAATCGGCGCCACCAAAGAGGTTGTACACTAATTGCCGCATTGTCTTCTTGATTCGACCTCACGATGCTGCCGGCGCTTGGTCCCGAGCCAACAAGGCGCAGCTCCATCCATGCCGGTGTCTCCGGCCACTTCCTCCACAGCGTCGCTTGCTCGGCGGCGACGTCCACATCAGTAGGAGCTGATGCTGCTTTAGCTCTCACCTGCGCTTGCTGCTGTGCTCTTGCGCTCGGTCCCCTGCCTGATCTGCTCTTTTTTTGCTCTTGCTCTCGCTCTTGCTCTTGCTCGCGCTGCTGCTCTCGCTCTTGCTCTTGCTCGTGCTGCTACTCTCGCTCTTGCTTTTGCTTGCGATGCTGCTCCGATTTAGCTACACTTCCGTCGACTGAATCGACTTTTGGGTCAGTCGATTTTCAGGGGGGCGGGGGCTCGCCGGAGCGGTACCCCACTACCTATCTTAGGGTTCAGGGTGGGGGCGGTGGTCGCCGGGGGTGGTGGGGCGGTGGCGTGGGGATCGCCGGAGAAAAAGCATGGCACGGGGGGGGGGGGGGTACAGGGATGGCCGTGGCGGCGGCGGACCTGTGGTGGGGAGTGTTTTCGGGGTGGGCGGGGTGGCGCACCACCAGCCACGAGCGATGGGGGGCAGCTGTTTAGCCGGTGGTGGCTGGCGGCTCAGGGGGTGGAGGTTGAAGACGAACTACAGGCCCTTGATTTCATATCCAACGGCTGCAAAATCGACTGACTAGAGATAAAAAAGTCAGTCCACTGACTTGTAGCCTCACCTCCACTGCGTTCAGTTTCGACAGTAAAATTCAGTTTCGACAGCAAAATTCAGTTTCGATAGTTAAGTTTAGTTTCGACAGTTAAATTCAGTTTCGACAGTTAAGTTCAGAGATGAGCGGCTGATGTATACATCTAGCACTTTGTGGTTATGTATTTTACGTCATCTATTGGAGATGCTATTAGAATTCCACTCAGGATACCGTTGTCTCTCTTGTCCTGCTTCAGCCTCAGCGTCGTACAACTCACCGGCGCTGCTCCAACGACGAAACGCTCCATCACAGCGGAGCAGTACCTCGGGTTCCATCTCCAGACGCCTAAGATCTTCTTCCCCTCCTCCGACAGCCAAGTCAGCCGGAGCATCCTCACCGGCCAACCCAATCACGCTGAGATCGACATGGCTTCGCCAAAGAGGTTGTACACTTCTTGTGGTTTGACTTAATCTCAACATGCTTGTTTGCATCTTGTGAACCAAACACCCAGATTGGCAGAAATCCTGTGTTTTTAAATTCTCTGTTTTGCACGTGCATTCCTATCCTATTCCTGTCTATTTCCTATCTCTGCATTGTTAGAATACTCAAATTCAAACAAGCCCTTACATAAGTACTTCTATTACAGATATGTGTCAAAGAAAACCTTGTGTTCTTTGTCCTGCTCCTGCGGTGCTGTGTTCCACCCTAGCTCAGCTGCTCCAACGACGGAAGGGTTCACCACAGTAGGGATTCGCTCTCCACACTGTCTTTCACCGCCTCAGATCTTCTTCCTCGCCGCCAGCAGCCACGACAACTGCATTACCATCATCAATTGAGCAGATGACCTTGAGGACTACAGATGTCTAGAAGAGAGGTCGCACTCTTCCGTTTCTGCTTATGTTATGCATCGCTTAATATGATGGCATGCTACTCTATCGTCGTGTTCACCTATTAGACTCCGGCTCAGGTCCAAACTTATGCTGAAACTTGAGTTTTAAAATGGTTGTGGGGTACATATTAGGGCAGCAATCAGTACTATCTGTCTACTATCTGGTTAATCTCGGGTGTCTACTATGAGTTTCATGTTGGGTGCAAACAAACATTAAAGGAGCCATTATCTGTATTTTTTAACTAAAGCTATTATCTGCCTGCTATCATTTGTTTTGGGTCTATCCACAGTTTGCTACCATCACTCTAGATTTGTGCATGCACTCCTTACATAATCTCACTATGGTTTATTCCTATGCATGTCAGTTATTGTACACAATGGAACTGAACATGTAGAGCAAAAGAGACGAGCCTTGCATGGCAATAAAATTTCATGCAGACGCCGCTCCATGGTGGGCACAAAGGCAGCCCCCCTCCACCCATTTCGGATCATAATCAAGAGGAAGATAACTGTTCTGAGGGAGATTCAGAAGCAGAAGACCACTCCTATTTACCCCATGAGGTCTTCGCTCTAACTTGGCATGCTGATGTTGGTAATATCATGCATATGGTACCTTGCATTTCTTACTGTATACATCAAAGATGTCATCTAATTAGTTTAGAGATGATTTGTGTCAATGCCATCTGTTTAGTTTCTTTATCGTATATGTGAATCATGCAATGCCATCTTGTTTAACTAGGCATCATATATGTGAATTTTGCAATGCCACCCTAGTTAGCCAGTCATCTTATATGTGAATTATATCATGACATCAATTTTTATTACGTGTTAAATTTGTCAACAATTTTAGTACATTAAATTACTCTTCCTATGCATCAGCCATTCATCACGGTCATGGAAAAATCTGGAGTGGAAACAAGGTCATCAGAGCAGACAATGCTATCTGACGAAGCGCATGTCTTGCTAGTTACAGTTAGCTCCTCAGAGGAGGATTCTGAGACAAATGACCAGTCCTATTCCCCCCCCCCCTGAGGTGCATGCTCTAACTTAGCAGGGTTATGATGCTCATATCGTGCGTATGGTATCTTGCATTGCTATGTCATTTGCTTAGTTTAGACATGCTTTGTGTAAATGCCACCTGTTTAGTGTCTAATTACCATATATGTGAATTATGCAATGCCATCTTGTTGCAAGACATTATATATGTGAATTATGCAATGCTATCTTGTTGCAAGGCATTATATATGTGAATTATGCAATGCCATGCTGTTTAGCCACGCGTCATATATGTGAATTATATCCTGCCGTCCTTTTTTGGTATTTATCATTGCTTTTGTCGACAATGTTTGTATATTCAACTGCTCTTCCTGTGCATCAGCCATTTGAATTGGTGATGGAGAAATCTGGAGTGAAAACAAGGTATTTAGAGCAGACAATGCTACCTGGTGAAGCAGATATCTTACTGGTTACAGATAGCTCTTTGGAGGAGGGTTCAGAGGTAGATGACCAGTCCTATTATCCCCCTGAGGTGTATGCTCAAACTTGTCTGGGTTATATGATGCCTTGATGTTATTTGCTCCATGTTATGTGAACTTTGATGCTATGCCCTTGGTTGCCATATAACTTGTTGTAGTTTGTCTCTTTCTTGCTCTCAAGTTGCCATCATGCTAAATCTGTCATAATTGGGCGAAGGAGACGACCAAGTATATCATCGCTTGCCTCCTTAACCTTCCTGGGCTAAGGCCCACTAGCTGAGTGCCTGCCTGCCCAATCCCTCGCACTGTGCGCAATATAGCACCCCGCGCTCGCTCTGTTTTTATCCTGATTTTCTGTAAGTCCCAGATCTGTTACGATATGTGTGCCTCTTTGACCGACCATAACTTTGTGTATATATGTCTGTTTGTGAAGATCTTCATATGGAAATGTTCCTCTCTGAGTGCTCTAGATGCTAGTTCATTTTCATGCATTTTACTATCCATATTGATGCCTTAATTACCGTTGAAAAAGTGCTAAATGATATAAACTACTGAAGATTGTCATAACTTGTTGATTTGTCTTTCTCATAGCCTTTTGTATGTTTATCTTTTGAGCATCATGTCTACATGTTTTTGGAGCATATCCATGCCATCTTTAAAGTGGTGCAACCCATGTATTTTTATGTGCCTTGTGGTGACTAGCACAAGCTTGCAAAGTGTGCTACTTGATGTTGCTGATTTTTGAGACTTAGTGATTTTTGCTAAGTCTGTGACCGTTACGTTATGTTGCCATGTTAACTTGATGCTACCATCAATTCCACGCATAATCTGGAGATGCCCAGTTGACATGTTTTGATGTCCATGTTATGCTCTACCATGACATGCCTTTTGATGCCTTATATATGTCATGTAGCATATGTTTTCACTGCCATCAACATGCATAAATGATGTCCCAGTTTTTCTGTTAACTTCATGATGCCATGTTGTGAGCTTGTTATTAATTAGTATATACCTCCTTTGGAGATGCTCCAATTACATTATTTTAATTATGCTATGAGTACTTTGTCCACATGCCAAGTTTGATAGTTTTGGACTTCATATGACCTCTGTTCCAAGCTTGCAAACATGCTATATTGTTGTTGTTGTTTTACACTTGCTGAAACTGTTACAATATTCAAACATGTCTTGGTGGTTCCCACTAGTCCATGAGTCATATGTACATGATTCCTTGATGTTATTTTCTCCTTGTTATGTGAACTTTAATGCTATGCCCTTGGTTGCCATATAACTTGTTGTAGTTTGTCTCTTTCTTGCTCTCAAGTTGCCATCATGCTAAATCTATCATCCTGGTAACAGTATGTCCCATTTTGCAATTATCATAGTGACTAGTGGACCCATTGCGCCAAATGGGACAGAGGCATGCTAAATCCATGTTCGCGATGAATTTTTTTTGCATGGTTTAATTCCTTCTAATAGGAAATAGGGTGGATTTTTTATGTACAATGGACATATATAAACATTTGAATTTGATATCACAAAGTCACATTTAAAAAATATATGTTTTAGTTAGTTTAGTCGTGGGCAAGCACGCATCATTATAAATCTAATTCCCTTTGGCCAAAAAAATAAAGTCCCACTCAAAATCGTGTGGCATTGATAATGTTAAAAAACGTTTTTAAAAAGTACATACAGAGTAGTGAATAATATATGCATGCCCTTTGTACACTAAATACCCCCTTTATTCAATGCTATAATATCCATGTTTAATAGAAAATGTGAGTACAACAGAGCCCAATCGAATTGGGACAGTAGAGACAATATCTGGATTAATGTCCACGTTCACAAAGAACAATCCCCTCTATAGGCACCTTTCCTCTGCAGGCACCCAACTGAAACTGTTGGGGATATTACTATCAGTATGACCTGCCCAGGAGGGGCCGGGTCAGCCCCAATGGCGGGTTACATAAGAAGCCCAGTGAACATCCAAGATGATAGTTTATTAAACCTTATAGAAGGCCCAAAGGCCTGGGGGCGGCTTAAGGCCCGATATTGTAAAATGCCGTATGTAAGGAAAGACTTGTAAAGAAAGTCATGTAAAGGAAGTCCCCGAGCCGGACATGATTATGAGCCGGCCAGGACTCGTAGGCCACCAGGCGTCAACCCATGTATATAAGGGGACGACCCGGTGGCGGCTTAGGGCGAGAAACAAGAAGTCGATAACCAAGCCGGCGAGTTGAGCCTCTTGGTGATCGAAACCCCAGCAATACCAATCCCAACTAGACATAGGCATTTACCTTCATCGTAAGGGGCCGAACTAGTATAAAACCCCTTTAACCCCTTTGTCCCAATTAACCCCTTTAAGCTTCCTAGTGCGATGGCCCTACGACTAAGTCCTTTCCCTATGACATCTGCCATGACAATTCCATGACAGTTGGCGCCCACCGTGGGGCCAGCGCACAGTGGATTTGAGTTCTTGAAGGGCAGCTTTGAAGGGCTCAAGGGATACGATGTGGGCCGGATGACCAAGAGTCATCGCGGCAAGCTCTACATCGATGAAGGCCGGGGCCCCGAGGCCGGCTCAATTGAGTACGGGTACCGCGTCCCTTTCGGCGGAATTCACGTCTTCATCGGCCGGATCAGCAGGTCAGGTCCTGAGCCGGACGTCCACACCGACCTCATCGAAACGGCTCGGCGTGCAAGGACCGCCTATGTTCAATCTGCCGTGAAGCATGCCTTCATAGGCTGTGTCCACGACAGTGAATACTCTGAAGGATCGGTGGAGGGCGGTGAGACAGCCGTCTGTTCTGACACTGCATCATCAACGGGCGAGATAGACTCTTTGTATCAGCTGCAGGATGACATGCTCGGGGGCTGTTCCGATGGCAGCAGTATTCCGAACCCTCTTGAGCCGCCAAATTGGGCTGGAGTCTTCATGGCAGGGACAGAGCCCAGGCAGAACTCTACAGCAGCAACGACAACAGCTACCGGGTCGGCTGCGGCGACTATGTTGACTGCCATGGTAGAGCCGGTGGATAAAGCCCAACATGACGCAGAGGTGGCACGCGTACGTGAAGAAATGGTGGTACGCGACAGAGGAAATTAGGATGGCAGCAGAGCGGGTGGCTTTGGACGTTCATTCTCAACAACTTCAAGCGGAGACCTTCCGGATCTCGGTAGATCTGAACACGTTGAACCAGGTCATGAGGAGGAGGCATCAGAAAACCCAATCACGTCTGCCTCTGACGCTCAATCCTAGGAATTTTTTTCACACACCCGGAGCCGGGGGAAGTAACCCGCCGGAGGCACCCCGGATTACAACACCCGGCGCACCGATCCAGACGCGCGCCATGGATCCACCTTGCATCATTAACGCTCCGCCTCATTACATCCCAATGCCGCCCGATCACTTCTCCAACCCTTTGGAAAACCTCATCGTAGCATCAGCTCGTCTGGCGGCTCTTCCGATGGAAGGTGACTCACCAGCGGCAATTTAAACAACGAGGGTAAGAGAACTTCTTCAAACAGCTCAGGCGCAACAGGATGCATACTCCTACTGTCGAGACAGGATCCATTCAACTCCTCGCCCAAGCCGGAGCCCGAGTTACAGTAGGCATATGGAATCCGCAGATATGTCAAGCAACTCTCAACGCCGCAACCGGCCATACAGGTATGAGCCGGTGCGGGCTGGGGCATTGAGCGTTGCTTGACATATCCACCGGGGCCCTCAACTTGGCGGATCAGGAGAGGATTCATCAAGAGGCGGAACAAGCAGCTCAAATGGTAGCGGATCAGGCGGCTCATCAAACTTTTTCGGCTTATCCAGCAACTTCGGTCGAGGTCGGAGTGGCCACAAGAACCGGAGGCATTCCTTGCTTGGTGTCGGCCATACGTAATGAGCATTTACCAAAGGACTTTAAGGGGCCTCGTAAGGTGCCTAATTACATAGCTGACTTACAACCCGGGGCTTGGATTAAGAGTTATGAGATGGCTATGGAGTTATTGGAGGTCAGCGATGCAGCAATGGCCAAGTATTTCACTATGATGTTAGATGGAACAGCTCGTACTTGGTTGAAGGGATTGCCACCCAATTCTATCGGCTGATGGGCGGAGTTGAAAGCCCGGTTCATCCAGAACTTTAAAGACACATGAGCAGCCTATGTTGATTGTGGACCTGACCAATTGCAAGCAAGAGGATGGTGAATCCACAAGCCATTGGGTGCGCCGGGTCAAGGAGATAATACATTCATCTGATAAGATGGATGCCGGCTCAGCAGTCTTGATGTTGGAGAAAAATTGTCGTTTTGAACCTCTGAAGCAGAAGCTGGGGCGGCTCAAGCATGACTGTAATGACATGGGAATGTTAATGGCGGCTCTCGTCAAGTATGCTGATTCTGATACTACCAAGGACCCGGTGTGTGACAAAGAAAAGGCAACGAAGGGAAAGAAGAACGACAACGGCAAGGGTCTCCAGCATAACCCGACAAATCAAGGAGGTAATAAATGTAAGGCTAATGGGTTTGCCCACCCATGGAAAGAATGTACGATCATGAAGGCGTTTAAAAAATCAGGTGGATGCGGTTTCCAAGGCCCAGGGACCGGCTTAGGTGGAGGAGGATTCCACGGTCAGGGTCATCCTGGTTACCAAGGAGGGTATAATCCGCAACCCGGCCAAGGTAATCAGCAATAGCAGTCCGGATATCAGAGCAATCCGAAGCAGCTGAATAGTGGGCAATACCATGTATTCACCACTAGCTTACGTAAAAGAGACCAGAACTTTCACAAGAGAGCCGTCAATGCCATTGAGCCGGCGGTTCCACGTTACTTACGTTGGTCAGAGTAGCCTATTGTGTGGAGCAGAGAAGATCACCCACCCCGGGTCGATAATCCGGGTCACTTGGCTTTGGTGGTCGCACCTCAGGTTGGTGGATACAAATTCACTAAAGTACTCATGGATGGAGGGAGCAGCATCAACATCCTCTATTATGAGACATTCTGCCGGATGGGATTGACTGATAAAAGTCTTAAACAATTCAACACTAATTTTCACGGTGTGGTTCCTGGCAAGTCGGCATACCCAGTGGGTAAGATTGAACTGGAAGTAGCCTTTGGGGATGAGTATGACTCCAGAGCAGAAAAATTAACCTTTGAGGTGGTTAAGATCAAAAGCCTATATCATGCTTTGTTTGGACAGACGGCTTATGCCAAATTCATGGCTCAGCCGTGTTATGCCAAATTCATGCCAAATTCATGGCTCAGCTTGCTTGGACAGATGTTGGGTTATAAGGGCACCATCACAGTACACGGGAGCCGGAAAATAGCCTTGGAGTGTGAAGAAGGTGATTTTGCCTATGCTGAATCTGTCTGTGCAACAGAGGAGTTAAAATTTTACAAAGATCATGTTGACCTGGCAGACATGACGTCATTAAAGAAACCAACAATAGAGCATGAGTCGGTGTTGAAGTTCAAATCAGCTGATGACACCAAGATGGTTGACTTTGTGCCAGGCGACTCATCCAAGCAGTTCATCATCAGTGCTAACTTGGATACAAAATAGGAAAGCGCGCTCAGCAAGTTCATCTGTGAGAACTGGGACATCTTCGCATGGAAACCTTCAGACATGCCAGGTGTCCCGAGGGAACTCGCTGAGCACACTCTCAATATTGATCCAAAGTTTAAACCTGTCAAACAATTTCTCCGACGGTTCAATGAAGAAAGGCGCAAGGCCATTGGAGAAGAGCTGGCCTGGCTTTTGGCAGCTGGGTTCGTTATAGAAGTATTTCACCGAGAGTGGTTAGCTAACCTGGTGCTTGTACTAAAAAAGAATGGCACCTGGCGTATGCGTGTGGATTACACCAATCTAAACAAGGCTTGTCTGGCTGATCCTTTTGCCCTCCCCTATACCGATCAGATCATTGATGCTATGGCGGGTTGCGCCCGTTTGAGTTTCTTGGATGCTTATTCCGGTTATCATCACATCAAGATGGCAGTCAAGGATCAGGAGAAGACGGCTTTTATCACTCCTTTTGGGGCTTTCTGCTATGTGTCTATGCCTTTTGGGCTTAAGAGTGCCTAGGCGACTTACCAACGGTGTGTGCAGAATTGTCTTCACGATCAAATTGGGCGTAATGTTCATGCTTATGTGGATGATATAGTGGTAAAATCCAGGAAAGAGGAAACCTTGGTCACAGATCTGAAAGAGACTTTCAATAATCTCCGGGTCTATAAAATGATGCTTAACCCGGCCAAGTGTGTTTTTGGAGTCCCACCCGGCAAGCTCTTGGGTATTTTGTTGTCTAACCGAGGTATTGAGGCTAACCCGGAGAAAATCAAAGCAATTACATCCCTAGCCAAGCCAACATGCATCAATGATGTAGGGGTGGTGTTTTCCCTGACGTTAGGGTTTTCTTCTCTCGAGGATGTGGACATGGACGATACGAACAGGAAAAGGATCGCAGCCAGGGTGCTGCATGGTGATCAGGTGAGCCCCCAGTCCAGGTCGTTGAAGGTAATGAGCTGGCCATCGTGGTATCTGCAGGCTCAGGAGTTAGTCCGCTTCCTCTTAGAGATCTCAAGAGGACGAGGATCAGCGGCGAAGAGAAAGAGGGATCAACTTCTGCGGTGAAAAATTTGGCGGGCTCCTTCGAGGGGTGCCGCCATGCCCAATGAGTTCTCTATGCTGGAACAGCAGCGGAGCAGGCAAACATGCGGCAGTCCGAGAGCTTCGCGAGTTCGCGAGGAAGTTTGCCCCTACCGTGCTTGGGATTGTTGAGACTCAGATCTCCGGTGCACGTGTAGAAGCTCTAGCAAGTACATTAGGTTATGAAAACTCTTATGCAATTAATAGCCAAGGAAGGAGTGGTGGAATAGGATTTTTTGGAATAATATAAGCAATGTTGAAATCTTGGGTAATTCTTGCTATCATATTGATGCTAAAGTGCAGGAGGAAGGACAGGAACTGTGGCGTTTTACAGTCATATACGGAGAAGCACAAACGAACCTGAGGCATCAGACATGGGATGTGTTGAAAGGAATATCAACTTTGAATGACCTGCCGTGGTTATGTATGGGGGATTTTAATGAAGTGCTATGTCCGGATGAACACCAAGGAGTAGCTAATCGCAGCAATGCGCAAATACAAGTGTTTCGGGACGCGGTCGATGTTTGCATGCTCATGGATTTAGGGCATCAGGGACGTTTCTGGACTTTTGAGAAAAGAGTGGCAGGGGGCTCTTACACTCAAGTCGGGTTAGACCGGGCACTGGCGTCTCCAAGCTGGTGCGCGCGGTTCCCGCTGGCAACACTTAGTCACCACTCGGCCGCATCGTCTGATCAGGGACCAATTTTCCTTCAGTTTGAGAATACACAAGCAAGCAGCTCGGCCCCAAAGGTTTTTCGTTATGAAGTAATGTGGGAAAAACATGAGGAATGGCAGCAGAACATCTCAGCCCGGTGGAATGCGGTTTCACCTGGGTATGGCGTTGGTGATTTCCGGGACAAGCTTTTGAGTATATCCAAAGAACTTACTTCCTGGAGCAGAGAATGTTTTGGCAGCGTAAGGAAGGAGATAAAGGACCTAAATCATCAACTGCAACAGTTGCGTGAAGACCCAGCCCGAACTGGCCCATCACATGTGGAGATCAAAATTTGTGATAGATTGGTAGAGCTATACCACAGGGAGGAAATAATGTGGCGCCAATGATCCCGGCTACAATGGTTGACGGAGGGGGATAGAAACACGAGGTTCTTTCATATGAGGGCGATTATGAGACGGAAAAAGAACATGATTAAAGCTCTTTATAACTCCCTTGGCATATACACAGAGGATCCTGCGGAGTTGAAGGCGATGGTGTTGGAGTTCTACAAATCTCTGTATACGACCGAAGGGGTTCAGGGCATTGATGAGGTTTTGAGACATGTCCCACGCAAAGTGACACCTGAGATGAATGAATCCATGTGTGCACCATATTCAAGTGAAGAAGTTGAGCATGCCCTTTTCCAGATGTTCCCCACAAAGGCACCGGGGCCTGACGGCTTCCCAACACATTTTTATCAGAGGCACTGGGATTTGTGTGGTGATGAAGTAACTTCGGTGGTGTTAAGAATAATCGGAGGAGAAGAAAGCCCAGAAAGTATTAATGATACAGTCCTTGTCTTGATCCCAAAGGTAATGAATCCGTCTTTGTTGACTCAATTTCGGCCTATTAGCCTCTGCAATGTGCTTTACAAGATCGCCTCAAAAGTGGTGGCCAATAGACTGAAGGTAGTTTTGCCAGATATCATATCAGAGGAGCAGTCAGCCTTTGTCCCAGGTAGACTCATAACTGATAACATTATATGTGCTTATGAATGCCTTCACTTCATGAAGAGGAACAGGTCCAAATCAAACAGTTTTTGCGCGGTGAAGCTTGACATGATGAAGGCATATGACAGACTAGAGTGGGATTACTTGCAAGAAATCATGGGAAAATTGGGTTTTGCTACTCAATGGATACAGATAGTCATGGCCATGGTTAGGTCTGTCTCTTTCTCGATCTTGTTCAATGGAGAAAAGCTTGAACAGTTCAAACCGTCGAGAGGAATTCGACAGGGAGATCCTATTTCCCCTTATCTATTCTTACTTGTAGCAGAGGGCCTTTCATGCCTATTAAAATCTAGTTCACAGTCGTCTTTGCTCGAAATCAAGGTGGCCCCCACAGCTCCAGCTGTTAACCACCTATTGTTTGCAGATGACAGCCTGCTGCTTTTCAAGTCTAGCATTGAGGGTGCAAATCTAGTTTCAAACCTGTTGGATGTTTATTGTGTGGCATCAGGACAGCGAGTGAATCATGATAAGTCATCAATTTTCTTCAGTAAAGGGTGCCCTGATGCTCTCAAGCAGGAGGTGAAAAACTGTTTAAATGTGCAGAACGAGTCCCTTAGTGAGAAATACTTGGGCTTGCCAACAGAAGTGGGGCAGTCGAAGAATGGCACTTTTAAATATCTGAGGGACGGGATCTGGGAGAAGATCAAGGGTTGGATGGAGAAACTTCTGTCAGCTGCCGGGAAAGAGGTTCTCATCAAATCAGTAGCACAATCCATACCCATTTTTCAATGTCTTGTTTCAGACTTCCAAGAGGCTTATGTGAAAGTATCACCTTGATCATAAGACAGTTTTGGTGGGGAAGCAAGCAAGGGAAAAGAAGGCCCTGTTGGGTGTCATGGGACGTTATCACACGGCCAAAAAATCTGGGGGGTTTGGGCTTTAGAGACATGGAACTTTTTAATCTTGCTTTATTAGCGAGACAATCGTGGAGATTGTTGAATGAGCCCAACTCCCTCAGTGCGAGACTATTGAAGGCTATTTATTTTCCTGATACTACAATCCTAGAGGCAGAGCTGGGCCACCATCCTTCATAGATTTGGCGAGCTGTCCTAGATGGTCGAGATATCATGCGACTTGGCATTGTGCGCAGAATAGGTGATGGAACCACAACACATATCTGGACAGAGAATTGGATACCTCGGGATCTTTTATATCGGCCGATCAGAGCCATGGTTGACAACCCACCGCAACTTGTGTCTGAGCTAATCGACGCAACAACGACAAGCTGGAACGAGGAGCTAGTACGCCAAGTGTTCACTCCTCTAGACGCTGAATCAGTTCTCAAGATCCCACTATGTACCAGGCAAATTGATGATTTTTGGGCTTGGGCCGGGGACACTAAGGGCATTTTCTCAGTAAGATCAGCATATAACTTACTTAGCCGAGTCAAAAGAGGAATATAAGCATGGTTAGTGGGAAGCGACGATACCTCAAATGTCGAGGGCGAGCGGCGGGGCTGGACGTCGGTCTGGAAACTTCAGGTTCCTTCCAAGCTTAAGGTGTTCACATGGCGGTTGGCACAGCATTCCATTCCAACAAATGACGTGCTACACCGACAAAACATGTCAGACTCTCATGTGTGTGCCATCTGCGGTATGGAAGATAGCTGGCGACACTCCTTGTTGGATTGCACTTTATCTCAGAGCGTGTGGGCACTGTCAAACGAGGAGCTAGTTCAACACATGTGTATGAATAAAGATGAAGATGCAAAGGCCTGGTTATTTGCCATGAGCAACTCAATCTCACAGAAGGAATTCGCCATTCTCATCACCACCCTATGGGCCATCTGGTATGCACGTCGTAAAGTTATCCACAAGGGAATCTTGCAGACACCCTTTGCAACACATGCATTCATAAATAGATTCTTGGCTGACCTGGAGTGCATGGCCTCTCCACCGCCTGCTGCTCGAGAGTCAACTCTAGTTCGACCTAGGGGCTGGCTACCACCCCCAGAGGATCATGCAAAGATTAACTCAGATGTCATGGTTTCAAGGTCGGGCCGTTTTGGTGCGGTTGGGGCGATTTGCCGGGATGAAACACGAATCTTCCAAGGAGCGTCAGCTGTTGTGTTTGGGAGCATTGAGGATCTGGAGGTGCTTGAGGTTCTTGGCATCCGAGAAGCCTTAGCTCTAGCTAATGATCTATACATCCAAAAGGTGTCGATTGCATCCGATTGCAAAGCCGCGGTGGAGGCAATTGGGAAAGGTAACTCATCTGAATATGGGGCAGTGGTGATGGAGATTAATCACATGTCTAGAGATTTCAATTCTTGTATTTTCTTTCATGAGTTTAGATCCTCAAATGTCGAGGCCCACAAGCTTGCAAAGCATTCCTTAACTCGAGGGACCGGTCGCCATGTTTGGTTAGGCCACCCTGGAGAGCTTAGTTTCGTCCGTGTAAACATTGTGATGGGTTAATAAAAAGCTTTGTGAGTTTTCCTAAAAAAATCAAATTGGGCATAATGTTCATTCTTATGTGGATGATATAGTGGTAAAATCCAGGAAAGAGGAAACGTTGGTCACAGATCTGAAAGAGACTTTCAATAATCTCCGGGTCTATAAAATGATGCTTAACCCGGCCAAGTGTGTTTTTGGAGTCCCACCCAGCAAGCTCTTGGGTTTTTTGTTGTCTAACCGAGGTATTGAGGCTAACCCGGAGAAAATCAAAGCAATTACATCCCTGGCCAAGCCAACATGCATCAATGACGTTCAATGACTGGCGGGCCGTGTTGCTACTTTGAGCTGGTTCATAAGCCGGTTAGGGGAGAAGGCAATGCCTCTGTATCAGATGATGAAGAAAACAGATGATTTTGTTAGTAGCGCGGATGCAAACTCTGCTTTTGAAGATTTGAAGACACAGCTTGCTGAGCCACCGGTCCTAGCTGCTCCAGTTGAGAAAGAGCTGCTGCTGCTATACGTGGCCGCTAACTCACGAGCTGTTAGTGTGGCTATTGTGGTAGAGCGCAAGGAGGCTGGCAAGGAGCATCTGGTTCAACGGCCGGTTTATTACGTCAGTGAGGTGCTAATTGAATCCAAGCAACGATATCCACATTGGCAAAAGCTCATATATGGGGTGTTCATGGCAAGCCAGAAGCTTAAGAATTATTTTCAGGGACATCCAATCATCATAGTTAGCTCTGCTCCTTTTGGAGACAACATTCAAAACAGAGAAGCCACTAGGCGAGTCGACAAATGGGCAATTGAGCTTGGGTCTCATGGGTTGAAGTATGTGCCACGTACGGCAATCAAATCTCAAGCACTGGTTGACTTCATTAACGACTGGACACAGATGCAGATTCCAGAAGAGAAACCAGACAACACGTATTGGACTATTCATTTTGATGGGTCCAGACAGTTGGAAGGTTCGGGGGCTGGAGTTGTGTTAGCCTCTCCGCGAGGTGACAAATTTTGTTATGTGTTATGGTTGATGTTTTATTGCACTAACAACGCAGCAGAGTATGAAGCCTTGCTCCATGGTCTTCGAGTGGCAAAGGAAATGAGTTTGAGTCGGGTCAGATGTCTTGGCGACTCAGATCTAGTGGCTCAAAAGGTATCAGGCAAGTGGGATTCCAAGGACCCTCTCATGGCGGCTTATCACTAGGAGGTTGATGCTGTTGCAGTGCATTTTCAAGGTTGTCAGGTGGAGCACATTGACCGTCAAAAGAATGAAGCGGCAGATGCCTTAAGCCGGTTGGGGTCTCAGCGTAAGCCGGTACCACCTAACACCTTTTTGGATGTTTTGCATAACCCCTCTGTCAACTTGCCCACAGAAGAAGATTTAGTTGTTCCTGACCCGGAGGTGCAGTTGGTGGCGGCTCTTCATGTCATTCCATATTGGACAGTGCCGTTCTTGGCCTACATGACCCGAGGAGAGTTACCAGCGGATGAGACGCTTGCTCGACAGATAACCCGGCGGTCTAAGTCAATTACGATTTCAGATGGAGAATTATACCATCGCAGCGTTTCCGGAGTGTTTCAGCGGTGTGTTTCCCCCGAAGAAGGTCAAGAAATCCTTCGTGAGATCCATGAAGGCGATTGTGGTCATCACGCCGGGTCAAAATCTCTAGTGGCCAAGGCTTTTCGTCACGGTTTTTACTAGTTGACGGCTCACGCTGATGCAGAAGATCTGGTCAGTAGATGTGATGACGTCGAAAGTTTGCACGACGAGCGCATGTGCTGGCTCAGGAGCTCTGGATGATTGCAATCACTTGGCCATTTGCGGTCTGGGGGCTTGACATGGTGGGACCTTTCAAAAGGTCTAAGGATAAAAAGACACATCTCTTGGCCATTTGCACGACGGACACATCTCTTAGTGTGTTGAGGCGGAGCCAGTGAGTAAGTGTGACGCGGCCACGGCGGTTCAGTTCATGAAAAAGGTGATCTTCCGTTTTGGTTTTCCACACAGCATTATCACTGACAATGGCACTAATCTATCCCAAGGGGCTATGGAGGAGTTTTGTCAACGTGAGCACATCCGGCTTGATGTTTCTTTTGTAGCTCATCCTCAATCCAATGGTCAAGCTGAGAGAGCCAATTAGGAAATTTTGAAAGGTCTCAAACCCCGGATTATAGTTCCCTGACAGCGAACGTCGGGTTGTTGGGTAGAGGAATTACCCTCGGTGTTGTGGAGTATCAACACCACACCTAACAGGTCTATAGGTTATACACCTTTCTTCATGGTTTATGGAGCAGAAGTAGTGTTGCCTAGTGACATCTGTCATGACTCACCCCGTGTGGCGGCTTATGTTGAAGCTAATAATGAACAAGCCAGACAAGATGCACTTGACTTCTTGGATGAAGAAAGAGACTTAGCAGCGGCTCGGTCAGCAATTTATCAACATGACATGCGCCGTTATCACAGCAGCCGGGTCAAATCCAGGACTTTTCAAGAAGGCGACCTGGTGCTCCGGCTCATCCAGGATTTGTCAGATGCACACAAGCTATCCCCACCTTGGGAAGGACCATTCGTAGTCAGTAAGAACTTAAACAACGGGTCGTATTACCTCATTGACGTTCGAGAACACAAAGATTCACGTAAGTCGGAGGAGGAGACCCACCGGCCGTGGAACATTGCTCAACTTCGGGCATACTACACCTGAGCTACCGACTCTCATCATGTACATACTTTAACATTGTATATACCATGATAAGTAATAATGTAAGACCATCGGTCTCTTTTCTTTTCAAAGATTATGCATCTTTGTGATTTCTTATTCTCAAATGACTATTAAGGAGCTGATCATATTAGAATCAAGTCTAACCTTTTTGGTCCGGCTTATGATCATATTCGAATCTAGCTGCAATTATCATGGTCACTTGGGGGCTTCCTGTTCAAACATAGGTCGTATTCGAACCAAAGAGAACATAGCTGTCGTAACCCTCTTGATCGGCTCAAGGCCAAACTCACTTGGGGTCTTCTTGATCGTATCCGAATCATAGCTTAACCCCTTTTGGGTCCGACTTGGATCGTATTCGAATCAGGGTCGTTAAAAACCTCTCAAGATCATTTGGGGGCTTCCTGTTCAAACATAGGTCGTATTCGGACCAAAGAGAACATAGCTGTCGGTACCCTCTTGATCGGCGCAACGCCAAAACCACTGGGGGCTATATGGTCGTATTCGAACCTTAGCTTAACCCCTTTGGTCCGGTTTACTGACCGTATTCGAATCAGAAGCCCCAAACCTTTTGAATACAAGGTTAAATTATGTTTATTATCTGTTGCTTGCCTTTAAGTTTTTTGTTGTCTCAATATTACAAATAATTAGCCTGGTCTTGTTCACTGGCTGGACTATTTGACAACACAGCTACCAAGGTATAATGATCATTGAGTATTCAAAAGCATTGACTTCTCATAAAGTTTGAATTATCAAATTCATCACCCGGGTTATTCAAGCCCGCCGGCTTATACGCAAAAGGTATGGTTATTGCTTATACGCAATTACCTGCTGCATTAACTAAATGAGTTAGTCTCAGCCCTTGTCCTTTGTTTATATCTGTTTCTGGTTCCTATTGTGGTAAACATATTGGCTATAAACCGGGTGTTTTAACTCGTTTGGTTCTAAGCCACCAAGCCAGTCTTTTCTTTGTATCTACAGGAACAGAGTTCAAATGTTGCAGAAACAAACATTAAATACGATGCATACATTGGCATCAGGAAACACAGACTCACATAGAAGTGTTTTATGGGCGATGGCATAAGCAAAGCATACAGTGTTTTCACAGCTAAGCTATTACAAGGCTTTATAAGCCCACGAAGATGATCATTGTTCCTCCCTCGCCGGTTCACCACCTTCTGTTGGCTGGAAGTTGGGTTTTGACAAATCAAAACCATTCACGGCGATGAATTTGGCCTCGTCGTCGATCAGGCCGACCGGGTCAACTTCCGGGGCAAATGTGTCTTCTCTTACCGGTGGGATCAAATCTGTTACCTTGTATGAGGGAGTGGCCATCTTCTTATTCTCACTATCAAAACCCGGCTGATATTTGTCAATATTCGTATCATCTCCAAGGGTAGTTGCATGAGGCCGGACTCCGCGCACGCAAGCCATGAAGTCATCCTGCTCAAAGGGAGATTCGTCTTCCTTCACGATGGGATAGACTCTGGCCATGTCTGCCGGGTCTAGGTCTGGCACCCAAGCCTTAGAGCGGCCCAGGGCAGTCAAAGCACCGGCTCGCGCACAGGAGCGTTTCACTTCATGAAATCTGGCAGGCAGGATTGACAGTTTCTTCAGGACGTCGCTGAGCCGGTTGGGTCCTTGATTGGCAGGAGGGATGGCGGCAAGTGCCCGTTGTGAGCCAATATACAGTTGTTCTACCAAAGTATACACTGCCTTCAGTTTAATCAAAGGATCTTGGCTCAGATTTTTGCTTTGTGGGCCTGCACATATTTTATACACAAAGTCAGCTGGCGGCTTATACTCCGGATCAGTAAAAAGCACACAAAATTAAAGTCGAACGGTTTACCAAAGATGGGAGCCACCATTTGTGTAACACCCTCGATGCGACTATATCTCCCATGTGTCGAGGCACGACTTAGAGGCATAATCGCATTGAAGGCATATGTCGCAAGTTAGGCAATCTTCACAACATCCATGTAATATAAATCATAAAGGGGAGATAACATAGTTGGCTTACACTCGCCACGTCAATCAAGTACATAAATAACATTACATCAACCAAACACTCATGGCCCGACTACGGCGCCAAAATAAAAGATAACCCAACATGCGACACGGTCCCGATCACCCCCAACTGGGCACCACTACTGATCATCAGGAAAGGAAACATAGTAACGTTGAGAGTCCTCGTCGAACTCCCACTTGAGCTCAAGCGCGTTACCTGGAGCAGAATCATCAGGCCCTGCATCTGGTGTAATAGTAATCTGTGAGCCACAGGGACTCAGCAATCTCGCACCCTCGCGATCAAGACTATTTAAGCTTATAGGTAAGGCAAGGTAAAAATATGTGGAGCTGCAGCAAGCGACTAGCAAATATGGTGGCTATCCTGTTTGCAAAAGAGAGCGAGAAGAGGAGGCAAAGCGCGAGCGAGAAAACTAGAGAACAACCTGCGCTAGCATTACTCCAACACCGTGTCCACTTCCCAGACTCCGCCGAGAAGAGGCCATCACGATAACACACTCGGTTAATTCATTTTAATTAAGTTAAGGTTCAAGTTATCTACAACCGGACATTAACAAATTCCCATCTGCCCATAACCACGGGCACGGCTTTCGAAAGTTCAAATCACTGGAAGGGAGTCCCAACTTAGCCCATGACAAGCTCTCACGGTCAACGAAGGAATAGATCTCCTCCCAAGACGTTCCGATCACACTCGGTATCTCGGTTCTTCAAGACACTTCGATAGGTTAAAACAAAACCAGCAACACCGCCCGAATGTGCCGACAAATCCCGATAGGAGCTGCACATATCTCGTTCTTAGGGCACACTCAGATGAGCAAGACGTCGGGTAGGCCAGTCCAGAGTTGCCCCTGGTAGCCCCGGGTAGACCAACACTCAGAGGAGCACTGGCCCGGAGGGGGGCTAAAATAAGATGACCCTCGGGCTCCGGAAACAAAAGGGAAAAAGAGTCTAGGAGGCAAATGGTAAAATCAAGGTTGGGCATTGCTGGAAAAGCTTTAATCAAGGCAAACTATCAAGGGGTTCCCATTATAACCCAACCGCGTAAGGAACGCAAAATCCGGGAACATAACACCGATATGACGGAAGCTAGGGCGGCAAGAGTGGAACAAAACACTAGGCGAGAGGCCTAGCCTTCCACCCTTTACCAATTATATAGATGCATGAAGATAACAAGGCAATATAATGATAACCCAACAAGTAAATAAATGTTCCAACAAGGAACGGCCTTCAATCTTTACCTGCAACTAGCAACGCTATAAGAGGGGCTGAGCAAAGCGGTAACATAGCCAATCAACGGTTTGCTAGGACAAGGTGGGTTAGAGGTTTGACATGGCAATTTGGGAGGCTTGAAAGCAAGCGGTAGGCATCGTAGCATTGGCATAGCAAAAGAGCGAGCAAACTAGCACAACAAAGATAGTAGTTATTTCGAGGGTATGATCATCTTGCCTGCACAGTTATCAGAGTTGACTGGATCCTCGAAAGAAAACTCAACGGGCTCCTCGTTAGCGAACTCGTCTCCCGGCTCTACCCAAACAAGACAAACAAGCAACAAGGATACAATCAACCACGTGCAAGGATCAAACAAGATGATGCAAAGATGGTATGCTATGCGGGATGCGATGCGGGATGCAAATGCAAGATATAACAAGGAATGCATGAACCTGGCCTCAACATGGGAATCCAAGTGTGCCACTGGAAAGATGAGATGAAATCGCTTGAAAACGATATAAAGAACGCCGGAATCGGAGTCACGGTTTGGAAATGGCAAGCAATTCAAATATGACACCGGTCTGCAATTTACAGCAAGTAGGCATCTAAATGCAATGAGATGAACATGCTACAGCACCCAAAAATGACAACAAAATACATGGAAGAGATGCATTCAAGATGCTTAACAAAAGTCTAGCACTGAGCTACGGCCAATTCATCCATTAAAAGGTTCAAACAAGCATGGCAAAAATGCATATGGCAAACAGATCTCAGACTTAGTGAAATTAACACTTGTCTGGAATTTCAGATCAGGTAGTACTCTTCGGAGCAACAAAACTATATGCTACAGGACCTGAATATGGCAAAGTAAAGCATGGCATCGAGCTACTCAAAGAGCTTAACAAAAGTCCCTTAGTGACCTTGAGCCAAAAGGGATCAGAAAATCCAATTGCAAGCATGTGAACATAGCAAAAACATAATCAGTTTTCAGACTTAGTGAAAACTTGAGCATGCTGAAAACAGATATCAAGTAGGCATGTTTACGAGCTCGATGCACTCACTACGGTGCAAGTCATGATAATCTAAGCATACACCCATCAAGATTACACAAAATGCAAACTAGACATGGCAAGAACAGTAGCATAGCATGCACGGATCAACTACAACATCATCGGCAAAATTGCAAACAAGTTGACAATCTGCCCAGATTCACCAAGTAGCAAAAGTAGAGCTCGATTGACTCAAGCTAGGGTGCTCCATAATTGCAAACAAAGACATGGATAGAAAGAGAACTATAAGATTAACAAAACATCCTTACTGATCATCCTCAAAAGAGGCACGGATCACTAGGAAACAACATGAACATATGGCCATATGAGATAAACAGATTAAGGAGCTTGTGCTACTCACCACACACATCACAAAAATACATGGGTTGCACCTCTGGAAAGATGACAAAACCCTTAGCAAAATATATGTAGAACTCATGGGCATAACATGCACACATTAATCATGGCAAAAATGACAAAAGGCTAAATAGAGTAGCAGATCTGACAATTATCTCAAGTAGCCCTTTTTGAACAGCATTTCGGGCATCAAGATGTACTCAAATGAAAATGATGCAATGGAATGAAATGATGTACTCTCTGAGATGAACATTTTGATATGCTATATGCCCAAATCGGAGTTACTGATGCAAAGATACGATGCTATGAACATGGGCACTTGGATCTGGGATTTCGAGAGAAAAAGTCAACCCGAGGAGATCTAGATCCAGATCCAGCACATGGAAATCGAGGACCACCGGATCTTCGCCGGAATCATTGTAGACGGCGGCGGCGGACGAGGAAGAAATGGCCGGAGCGGGGCGGTGGCCAGGCCTCCACCGGCGTCGAGGTGGACGACGGAGGCGGGGGTCGGCCGCGGCGGAAGACGGCGATGCGCGGCGGGCGGCGAGGCGGCACGACGCGGCTCCGGCCGGCCGGCGGGCCAGCGGCGGAGGATGCGGCGGCATCGGGCACCGGCGCCGAGGGAGGCGGTGGCGCTAGCGGGCGCGGGCGCGGCCCGGTTGGTGCGGGGAGGGGGCCGGCTTCAGGCCGGCGGGCCTCGGCGGCGGCGCGGGCAGGAGCCGCCACGTGGCGTAACGTGGTTGGCGCGGACGGCGTCGGCGGCTTTGTCCGCCCAGGATGGACGTGTCCGGCGGCGGCGCGAGGGGATTTTTAGGGTTTGGGAGAGAGGAGATCCGCGAATTTCGGGAGGGGACTTTAAATAGACGTAGAGGGAGCTAGGAGAGTCCAAATGAGGTGCGGTTTTCAGCCACACGATCGTGATCGAACGCTCTAGATGATGGATTAGGCTTAGGTGGGTTTTGGGTCAAATTGGAGGGGTGTTGGGCTGCAACACACACGAGGCCTTTTCGGTCCCTCGGTTAACCGTTGGAGTATCAAACGAAGTCCAAATGATACAAAACTTGACAGGCGGTCTACCGATAGTAAACCAAGGCTGCTTGGCAAGTTTCGGTCCAATCCGGAAATGTTTAATCCCCACACACGAAAGAAAGGTAGAAATGTCCACCGGAGGAGAACGAAGCGCCGGAATGCAAAACGGACAACGGGGAAAATGCTCAAATGCATGAGACGAACACGTATGCAAATGCAATGCACATGATGACATGATATGAGAAGCATGACAACGTCAACAACACACGGAGACAAAGACCCGAACCCGAGAAAAAAAATAACTTAACGTCGAAAAGGCAAGAGTTGGAGTACAAATTGGGAAAGTTACATGCAGGGTGTTACAACACTCCACCACTACGAAAGGATCTCGTCCCGAGATCTAGGACTGAAAGAACGCCGGGTACTCAGAACAGAGGTGGTCCTCGCGTTCCCATGTAGCTTCACGGTCGGAATGGTGTGACCACTTGACTTTGAGAAATTTGATTGACTTGTTGCGAGTCTTGCGTTCAGTCTCTTCAAGAATAGCAACTGGGTGCTCAAGATAGGAGTGATCTTCTTGGAGCTCAATGTCCTCGAAGTTGACGGTGCGGTCAGGAGTCCTGAAGCACTTTCGGAGCTGAGAGACATGGAACACATCATGAACATTTGCAAAGTTTGAAGGAAGCTCGAGTGGATAGGCGAGGTCGCTCCTCTTGCTGACAATCTTGAAAGGTCCCACGTATCTACGGGCAAGCTTCCCTTTGATACCGACGCGACGAGTACCTTTCATAGGAGAGACGCGGAGGTAAACATGATCTCCGATCTCGAAAACCAAATCATGGTGCTTACTATCATAGTATCTCTTCTGGCGGGATTGGGCTGCTTTGATGTTATCTCGAATCTCTTTGCACACTTCATGTGCCTCTGTGATTAAGTCATTCCCCAAAAGCTGACGTTCGCCGGTTTCAGACCAGTTGAGAGGGGTACGGCACTTCCTGCTATACAGAATTTCAAATGGGGCCTTTCCCGAACTTGCTTGAAAACTGTTGTTATAGGAGAATTCAACATAAGGAAGACAATCCTCCCACTTCATTCCGAAGGAGATCACTCAAGCCCTGAGCATATCTTCAAGAATCTGGTTGACACGCTCGACTTGACCGCTAGTTTGAGGATGGAAAGCTGTGCTGAAGCGGATGTTCGTGCCCATGGCCTTCTGAAAAGAATCCCAAAACTTGGATGTAAAGATGCTGCCACGGTCTGAAGAGATCACTTTTGGAATACCGTGCAGAGAGACAATCCGGGAGGTATAGAGTTCCGCCAATTGAGCTGCAGTGATCGACTCTTTGATAGGCAGAAAATGAGCCACTTTGGTGAGTTTGTCGATGACAACTAATATAGCATCATTGCCACGCTTGGACTTTGGAAACCCAGTCACGAAGTCCATTTCAATGTGGTCAAACTTCCATTCTGGAATGGCAAGAGGTTGGAGGAGACCTGCTGGCCTTTGATGTTCTGCCTTCACTCTTCTGCAGACATCACATTCATTCACGAATTGAGCAATCTCGCGCTTCATTCGAGTCCACCAATAAGCCTGCTTGAGGTCCTGATACATCTTCGTGCTCCCAGGGTGGATGGAGAGGAGAGAATTGTGAGCCTCGTTCATGATCACTTTACGGAGGTCACCTTTGGGTACAACAATACGATCCTCGAAGAAGAGAGTATCCTTGCATCAAGGCGGTAGCACTTGTACTTGGGTTGACTCTTGGCAATCCCAATCTTCACCTTTTTCACCATAGCATCGAGAAGCTGGGCTTGGCGAATCTGGTCTTCCAAGGTAGGAGGACTTGAAGATTGGCGAGGAAACCTTGAGGAACAACTTGCAGATTAAGTTTGCGGAAAGCTTCACAAAGCTCGGGTTGATAAGGCTTAAGTATCAGACTATTGCAGTAAGCTTTCCTGCTCAATGCGTCAGCAATCACATTGTCCTTGCCTAGAGTATACTCGATACTCGGATTATACTCTTGAATCATTTCAACCCATCGAGTTTGCCTAAGGTTGAGATTAGGCTGAGTGAAGATGTACTTGAGACTCTTGTGATCAGTAAAAATGTCCACTTTTCTTCCCAATAAGAGATGTCTCCAAGTCAAAAGAGCATGCACAACTGCCGCCAACTCGAGATCATGAGTGGGGTAATTCTTCTCATTAGGCTTCAACTGGCGAGAAGTATAAGCAACAACTTTCTTCTCTTGCATCAATACTGCACCAAGACCTTGGAGAGAGGCATCACAAAAGACCTCGTACGGCTTGGATTCATCGGGCGGAGTCAGAACTGGTGCAGTGATCAATTTCTCTTTCAAATTGTTGAAAGCAATGTCACACTCCGGAGACCAAACGTACTTGACGTGTTTCTGGAGAAGATTTGAGAGAGGCTTTGCGATCTTAGAAAAGTTTTCAACGAATCTTCGGCAATAGCTTGCGAGACCGAGGAAGCTACGGAGTTCCTTCACGTTCAGAGGAGGTTCCCAATTCACAATTGCAGACACCTTCTCAGGATTCACGGCAATGCCCTTGGCAGAGATGATATGACCAAGATAAAGAACCTCATCGAGCCAAAATTCACACTTGGGGAACTTGGCGTAGAACTGGTGTTCCCTAAGCTTATCGAGTACCAAACGCAAGTGCTTGGCATGATCTTCCTTGTTCTTCGAGAAATCCAGAATGTCGTTGAGATAGACCAAAACGAAGTCATTGGTGTAGGCGTTGAAGATGAAGTTCATCATGCGAGAGAACGTCGGAGGAGCGTTGACGAGGCCAAAAGACATGACAGTGTATTCATATGAACCATAGCTTGTCCTGAAAGCTGTCTTGGGAATATCTTGCTCACGGATTCGAATCTGATGATAACCCATACGGAGATCAAGCTTGGAGAATACTTGGGCACCTTTGAGTTGTTCGAACAGCTCGTTGATGTTGGGAAGTGGGTATTTGTTCTTGATGGTCTTCTTGTTCAATGGACGGTAATCAACACAAAGTCGGTCCATTCCATCCTTCTTCTTCACAAAAAGAACACCACAACCCCACGGAGAAGAACTAGGCCGGATGAGACCCATTTTCCCTTGAATATCGAGTTGCTTCTTCAGCTCCTTCAACTCTTCAGGTCCGATCTTGTAAGGACGCTTGCCAACAGGTTCCGTGCCGGGCTCAAGATCAATAACGAATTCAACTGGCCGATGCGGAGGCATTCCTGGAAGCTCTTCTGGAAAGACGTCTTGATATTCGCAAACGACTGGAATTTGCGAGATAGCATCGAGTTCACCCTTCTCATTGAGGGAAAACAGATGGATAGTATCATCACAAGCGGCAAAGACAATTACATCCTCAGATGAATGAGTCAATTGAATCTGCCTGGCTGCACAATCAAGATGCGCCTTGTGCTTAGAGAGCCAATCCATTCCGAGAATAAGATCAATATCCGAGTTACCAAGAACCATTGGAGAAGAAAGAAACTTGTAATCGCCCAACATGATAGTAACATCCGGGGCCATCATTTTGGTGTTCATGAACAAACCCGGAGAAGAAACCGCTATCGGCTTAGGCAAATCAATAGTATGCACATCATGCATAGATGCAAAAGGCTTCGATAAAAATGATAAGGATGCACCAGTGTCAAAAAGAACTCTTGCGGGAATGTCATTAACAGGAAGGTTACCCATGATCACATCTGGTGAGTCCTCTGCCTAAGCTGCCTTCAGCAAGTTGACCTTGGCAGACTTGGTGTTATGCTTGACCACAACTGTACTTGCCGATCTAACAGGAGGAGGAGGGGGAAGACGCCTCTGGTTGAGACACTTGTTGGCATAGTGACCCTTCTGTTGGCACTTGTTGCTCGTGACCTCTGAAAGCGGACGGTGATACGGAGCACTCGATCTTGGAGCTTGAGATGAAGTCTTGTTCTGAAAGCCAGGGTTGGGTGGGTGGGAAGAACAACTGCCACCTTTGCTCTTCTGCTGATACGGCTGACGGAATGGAGGAGGAGGAAGCCAATACTTCTGCTACTTGGCCACTTGAGTAGAGGAAGAAGGAGTAACATCTCTGACTCTCTTCTTGGAAGCATCACACCTCAACTGAGCAGCCTCTTGCTTCAATGCCATGTTGTAGAACTCATCGTATCTCAAGGGCTCGAAGAGAACAAGAGCTAGCTGAATTTCTTCTCTAAGACCACCCCTGAACTGATATATCATGCTCTTCTCATCAGGAACATCCTGCTTGGCAAAGCGGGCGAGCTTCTAAAATAACTTGTTGTAGTCATAGACAGACAAAGAGCCTTGCTTCAGGTTGCGGAATTCCTCACGCTTGCTTTCAACCATGCTCTGGGGAATATGATGAGCTCGGAAATCTTGTCGGAATTCATTCCAAGTGATAACACGTCCACCTCTGGAATCCTTGTACTGCTGAACGATTCTGCAGCTTGATCTTTGAGTTGGAAGGAAGCGAACTTAACAAAGTCCTCAGGCCTGACGTTACTGCACTCGAAATGCTTGCGCAGATCCACTAGCCAATCATCAGCATCGGTAGCCTCAACACAATTGCTGAAAGTGTTTGGCCAGTTAGCAAGGAACTGGTTGAGTGTAGCATAGTGATTCTAATTGTTGCCTTGATTCCCTTGGTTGCCTTGATTGCGCTCTTGAAGAATTTGCATGATCAACTGTGTGTTTGCATTGGTTGCAGCCATCATAGCTTGCCATGCCTCCGGAGGAGGTGGAGGTGGTGGCGGATCAGGATTCAGAGTCGTGCGCGTTGGAGGAGCCATCCTGAAGAGGTTGACATCCATTAGCACATTGATAGACAATTATTGAAGTTGAATCCAACGGAATGAAAATTGCAACATATAGTCTTTACATCCGAACAAAATGAACGAATGCATTCCTCTTGAAATGGTCACATATCCATAAATTGAGAAGCCACTTAGAATTAAGGTAGAGAGATAAATCAACAAGGTACGGATCAAGAACGAATAATCGGTAAGAAATCTCAATCTCAAACCAATATCCGTGGAAGAAGAACTAGAGCTACTTGAATTCCCACCTATGAAACTCCCGAACCTTTCCGGTTATGCAATCAGGTGTTGGGGATACAGGGGAAGCATAATATCTCACCCAAGTCTAGCAAATCCTACATCCAGTTGTATCCATCCTTCAACACATAACCAAGAAACCTTCGGAAACCATCTACCTCAACCTTTGAAAAGCATCTGTTATACAAGTTATGGCGATACTCCCGAACTCCCGCCCTAGTACTGGGTGGCGTCGAGTTTATCTCACCAACGAACTGCATAAAAGAGATTTTCGATGTCGGCGTACTAAACTCAGGTATTCTAGAACTGCAACGATAAAATTATGACGACAACACCTCAGAGCTCAACTCCCCGGGACACTTCCACAAAACCCCTGACAGGAGGCACCAAGACAATGTTCTCATCATAAAACCATCGGAACGATTCCAAGACACCCGCGTGATCCAAAATTTTTTTTAGTGAAATTTGAGAAGAGAAGAGTCAAAACTCTACATCAGGATGCCTTACCAGAGCGATGATGAGACTGGGAAGTAAAAAAGAATTCCTAAACTCTCCGATATATAATTCCTAATGACTCAAAACATTTTTCTAGACACAACTTGGCCACTAAAAAAACGATCAAGCAATGGGGCTCCTAAGGTCGGGGAAGGCTCTGATACCAACTTGTAACACCCTCGATGCGACTATATCTCCCACGTGTCGAGGCACGACTTAGAGGCATAATCGCATTGAAGGCATATGTCGCAAGTTAGGCAATCTTCACAACATCCCATGTAATATAAATCATAAAGGGGAGATAACATAGTTGGCTTACACTCGCCACGTCAATCTAGTACATAAATAACATTACATCAACCAAACACTCATGGCCCGACTACGGCGCCAAAATAAAAGATAACCCAACATGCGACATGGTCCCGATCACCCCCAACTGGGCACCACTATTGATCATCAGGAAAGGAAACATAGTAACGTTGAGAGTCCTCCTCGAACTCCCACTTGAGCTCAAGCGCGTCACCTAGAGCGGAATCATCAGGCCCTGCATCTGGTGTAATAGTAATCTGTGAGCCACAGGGACTCAGCAATCTCGCACCCTCGCGATCAAGACTATTTAAGCTTATAGGTAAGGCAAGGTAAAAATATGTGGAGCTGCAGCAAGCGACTAGCAAATATGGTGGCTATCCTGTTCGCAAAAGAGAGCGAGAAGAGGAGGCAAAGCGCGAGCGAGAAAACTAGAGAACAACCTGCGCAAGCATTACTCCAACACCGTGTCCACTTCTCGGACTCCGCCGAGAAGAGGCCATCACGATAACACACTCCGTTGATTCATTTTGATTAAGTTAAGGTTCAAGTTATCTACAACCGGACAACTTAGCCCATGACAAGCTCTCACGGTCAACGAAGGAATAGACCTCCTCCCAAGATGTTCCGATCAGACTTGGTATCTCGGTTCTTCAAGACACTTCGACAGGTTAAAACAAAACCAGCAACACCGCCCGAATGTGCCGACAAATCCCGATAGGAGCTGCACATATCTCGTTCTCAGGGCACACTTAGATGAGCAAGACGACGGGTAGGCCAGCCCAGAGTTGCCCCTGGTAGCCCCGGACATCGCTCGGTTGGACCAACACTCAAAGGAGCACTGGCCCGGAGGGGGGCTAAAATAAGATGACCCTCGGGCTCCGGAAACCCAAGGGAAAAAGAGGCTAGGAGGCAAATGGTAAAACCAAGGTTGGGCATTGCTGGAAAAGCTTTAATCAAGGTGAACTATCAAGGGGTTCCCATTATAACCCAACCGCGTAAGGAACGCAAAATCCGGGAACATAACACCGATATGACGGAAGCTAGGGCGGCAAGAGTGGAACAAAACACTAGGCGAGAGGCCGAGCCTTCCACCCTTTACCAATTATATAGATGCTTCAAGATAACAAGGCAATATAATGATAACCCAACAAGTAAATAAATGTTCCAACAAGGAACGACCTTCAATCTTCACCTGCATCTAGCAACGCTATAAGAGGGGCTGAGCAAAGCGGTAACATAGCCAATCAACGGTTTGCTAGGACAAGGTGGGTTAGAGGTTTGACATGGCAATTTGGGAGGCTCGAAACCAAGCGGTAGGCATCGTAGCATTGGCATAGCAAAAGAGCGAGCAAACTAGCATAGCAAAGATAGTAGTGATTTCGAGGGTATGATCATCTTGCCTGCACAGTTGTCAGAGTTGACTGGATCCTCGAAAGCAAACTCAGCGGGCTCCTCATTAGCGAACTCGTCTCCCGGCTCTACCCAAACAAGACAAACAAGCAACAAGGACACAATCAACCACGTGCAAGGATCAAACAAGATGATGCAAAGATGGTATGCTATGCGGGATGCGATGCGGGATGCAAATGCAAGATATGACAAGGAATGCATGAACCTGGCCTCATCTTGGGAATACAAGTGTGCCACTGGAAAGATGAGATGAAATCGCTTGAAAACAATATAAAGAACGCCTGAATCGGAGTCATGGTTTGGAAATGGCAAGCAATTCAAATATGACACCGGTCTGCGATTTACAGCAAGTAGGCATCTAAATGCAATGAGATGAACATGCTACAGCACCCAAACATGACAACAAAGTACATGTCAGGGATGCATTCAAGATGCTTAACAAAAGTCTAGCACTGAGCTACGGCCAATTCATCCATTAACAGGTTCAAACAAGCATGGAAAAAATGCATATGGCCAACAGATCTCAGACATAGTGAAATTAACACTTGTCTGGAATTTCAGATTAGGTAGCACTCTTCGGAGCAACAAAACTATATGCTACAGGACCTGAACATGGCAAAGTAAAGCATGGCATCGAGCTACTCAAATACCTTAACAAAAGTCCCTTAGTGACCTTGAGCCAAAAGTGATCAGAAAATCCAACTGCAAGCATGTGAACATAGCAAAAACATAATCAGTTTTCCGACTTAGTGAAAACTGGAGCATGCTGAAAACAGATATCAAGTAGGCATGTTTGCGAGCTCGACGCACTCACTACGGTGCAAGTCATGATAATCTAAGCATACACCCATCAAGATTACACAAAATGCAAACTAGACATGGCAAGAACAATAGCATAGCATGCACGGATCAACTACAACATCATCGGCAAAATTGCAAACAAGTTGACAATCTGCCCAGATTCACCAAGTAGCAAAAGTAGAGCTCGATTGACTCAAGCTAGGGTGCTCCATAATTGCAAACAAAGACATGGATAGAAATAGCACTACAAGATTAACAAAACATCCTTACTGATCATCCTCAAAAGAGGCACGGATCACTAGGAAACAACATGAACATATGGCCATATGAGATAAACAGATTAAGGACTTAGTGGAATTGCTAAGTCCCTGAAATCAGAATTATCAAGTGCACCACTTTGCAAGCTTGTGCTAGTCATCACACACATCACAAAAATACATGTGTTGCACCTCTGGAAAGATGACAAAACCCTTAACAAAATATATGTAGAACTCATGGGCATAACATGAACACATTAATCATGGCAAAAATGACAAAAGGGTAAATAGAGTAGTAGATCTAACAATTATCTCAAGTAGCCCTCTTCGAACAGCATTTCGGGCATCAAGATGAACTCAAATGAAAATGATGCAATGGAACGAAATGATGTACTCTCTGAGATGAACATTTTGATATGCTATGTTCCCAAATCGGAGTTACGGATGCAAAGATATGATGATATGAACATGGGCACTTGGATCTGGGATTTCGAGAGAAAAAGTCAACCCGAGGAGATTTAGATCCAGATCCAGCGCACCGAAATCGAGGACCGCCGGATCTTCGCCGGAATCACTGTAGACAGCGGCGGTGGACAAGGAAGAAATGGCCAGAGCGGGGCGGTGGTCGGGCCTCTACCGGCGTCGAGGTGGACGGCGGAGGCGGGGCTCGGCCACGGCGAAAGACGGCGATGCGCGGTGGGCGGCGAGGTGGCGCGGCGCGGCTCCGGCCGGCCGGCGGGAGAGCGGCGCGTGGTGGAGCTGCGGAGGATGCGGCGGCGTCGGGCACCGGCGCTGAGGGAGGCGGCATCGGGCGCCGGCGCTGAGGGAGGCGACGTCGGGCGCCGGCGCCGAGGGAGGCGGCGGCGCTAGCGGGCACGGGCGCGGCCCGGTTGGTGCGGGGAGGGGACCGGCTTCGGGCCGGCGGGCCTCGGCGGCGGCGCGGGCAGGGGCCGCCACGTTGCGTAACGTGGTTGGCACGGACGGTGGCGGCGGCTTTGTCAGCCTAGGACGGACGTGTCCGGCGGCGGCGCGAGGGGATTTTTAGGGTTTGGGAGAGAGGAGATCCGCGAATTTTGGGAGGGGACTTTAAATAGAGGTAGAGGGAGCTAGGAGAGTCCAAATGAGGTGCGGTTTTCGGCCACGCGATCGTGATCGAACGCTCTAGATGATGGAGAAGGCTTAGGTCGGTTTTGGGACAAATTGGAGGGGTGTTGGTCTGCAACACACACGAGGCCTTTTCGGTCTCTCGGTTAACCGTTGGAGTATCAAACGAAGTCCAAACGATACGAAACTTGACAGGCGGTCTATCGATAGTAAACCAAGGCCGCTTGGCAAGTTTCGGTCCAATCCGGAAATTTTTAATCCCCACACACGAAAGAAATGTAGAAATGTCCACCGGATGAGAACGAAGCGCCGGAATGCAAAACAGACAACGGGGAAAATGCTCGAATGCATGAGACGAACACGTATGCAAATGCAATGCACATGATGACATGATATGAGAAGCATGACAACGACAACAACACACGGAGACAAAGACCCAAACCCGAGAAAAAAATAACTTAACGCCGAAAACGGCAAGAGTTGGAGTACAAATTGGGAAAGTTACATCCGGGGTGTTACAATTTGAGACACCTGACCCTTTAAACCATTCAGCTCTGTTGAAATCTCTTCAAGGGCTGTTTCGGCCTTCTCAGCGCGTTGGGTCAGAAGCGTTTTTTCCTCTTCCCAAGTTTTCTTCTTGGCAGCGCAACTGGTCTTTAAATTTTCCGTCTCAAAGAGACTTATTTTCAGCTTGGAGTTAGCAGATTTGATTTCTGCCTCCTGACTCGCTAGCCGGGTCTTCGCATCAGTCAATTGCAAGTTCGATTAAGATAAGGCATTCTGCACAACATTCAGATGAGTCAAGATTTTGCTTCAAGTTCAAAAATCAAGATTTAAGTCTCAAGTACTTTACAAAAAACCACTTGACACTTGGGGCTAATGTATGCCAAATCAAATTTTTATGACTCTAAAGACATACTTTAAGTCCCAAGTACCTTACAAAGTAACATCAGTTGGCACTTGGGGGCTAATGTATGAAGTTCAGCAAGTTTCTCAAGGTTAAGCCGGAGTATTAAGTCCTTTGAATACGGTACCAAACAATTTAACGTACCGGCTCATTTATGATCAAAATGAACCGGCCCTTGGGGACTGCAGGTGAAGCTTTGTTCTACTGAATTCAAGAAAAGTTTCAAAGGTAAAGGTCTTGGCCTATATTTTAAAGTCTACAGATCATTCCGGTTCTCTCATAATCCGAAGACTTGGGGGCTGAAGGAATATAGATAAGCCGGAAGAACGTACCTCGTATTTCAATTGCAGCTGTTTGACCATTTCAATCTCAAAGTCGCGACTGGAGTGTACATGGTTGAGATAGTCGGATAAAATATCATTGGCATTTAGATGGTCATAGTTGGCAACGTCAAAGCGAACTTTCTGCCTCTCCAATGCCTCTTGTTTTGCAGTACACCGAGCCAGCACGGTTGGATTCCCTGGTTCAATAAAGTGGCTCCCGGTGATCTGAATGTCTTGTGCAGACGGTGATGGTTGGTTGGCTGAGCTTGATGGTCCAGTAGCAGAAGGGTTCACAGTGGTTTCATCAAATGACAACTCAGGAGGATTTGTTTCTACATCAACAGGCGGGTCTGCTGGAGGGTCGGTTAATGGAGAAGATGGCCTGGCGGGGTCAGATGCAAGCACTGGCGGGTCTTCCACCGGTTTAGCTACCTTCATTTTCTTGGATTTAGCTTGGCCACCAAGAAAAATGTTGCAAGATCATCAGTATAAAGATACAATTTGAACAACCCAAAAATATAAGGATTTTTCATTACCCAGGGGCAGTCTTCAAGGCCAGAAATTGCGTCTGCGATGAGTGACCAGAAGAGCGAGACACCTCCTAAAAGGATAAAATAGATTTAAAAGAAATACAAGGGGAAGGATCCATTAAAAAGAGTTAAAGATAGAAAGAGGTAAACCTCATTCGGACGCTTCTGAGGAGTTTCTTGAAGAATGACAGCCGGCTCATCTTCAGTCCAAGCTTGACGGCGGCTCTCATGTTGCTGTTTTTTCAAACGAAAGTAGGGATCCAAGTGAGCTAAAGTGTTAGAAAACCTTACTTTATGGATCACTCGTCGAACTTTTTGACTTGGCAAGGGCTCTGAGTCGGAGGAAATGATAGTTACCTCTGCTTCCACGGCCTGACTGGCCCCTGTGTCATCCTGGTAATGATCAGTGCCAATAAGATTGTTAAAAAATTGGCTAAGGGAATCAAGGGCTACCTCCGAGTCAGATGTATCATCAAGCTTCATCAAATCTTCAACAATGCTCTTTTTCTTCTTTTTCGACCTCTGGGTCGTTTTCTTGGCGTTTATGGCGGCGGCTTTCGCTTTCTTGGCAGCCTCGTGGTCATACTTAACTTTCCAGAAGTCAGAGTTGGCCTGCAGACAGGTAAAAAACAAGATAAAGAGTCGGGCAAGTATTAAAACAATACGGCTGGGAAAATACAAAAGAGAGAAATAACGACATCCTTACTTCTGGCACGGGGTTAAGCTGGCAGAAGGGGTTTAACCCGACGACACTGCAATCTTCATATTTCCCATTCACCAGAAGAGTTGACATTGAGACAATATCTTCTTCTGTGAATTGAACGTGGTTGTGACGAAGAGAGTCATCTGGGCCTCCACCATACTCATACATCAGCTTTGACCGGCGGCTCAAAGGGATGACCCGCCGTGAGATCCTGCAGCGGGTCAGATCAACTCCAGTTAACCCGTTCCCCAACAAAGCATTGATCCTTTTGATAGACGGTATCAACCTCTTGCGTTCAGCAACGGTAAGCTTATTAGGAAGCGCGAACTTGGAATCAAGACGATCGGGGCGATAACCCGGCTGTGGCTTCTCGTTTGCTGGTGAAGTGTCCTGGCAGTAGAACCAAGTCTGGTTCCAGTCCTTTGGGTGACTTGGTAAGACAATGAGGGGGAAGACGGCACCCTGCCGGCGCTGAATTGATATGCCTCGAAGCTCTAAGCTAAGACCGTTCGTGCACTCGTTCTGCCGGTTTAGATAAAAGTATTCTGTAAACAACTCCATGGTCAGCCCTTGTTAAAGATATACCTCACAGAGCACTTGGAAGTTACAGATGTTAGATATGGAGTTGGGCCCGATATCTTGAGGGTGGAGCTTGAAAAAGTGGAGGACCTCTCTGAAGAACTTTGAGCCGAGCGGTGAGAAGCCACGGTTCATGTGGTCAGTAAAAACGATCACCTCATCCTCTCTTGGATTGGGTTGTTCTTCTTCCGGGCCAGGGGCACGGTAAGGCATGATAGTTTTCGCTGGCAGAAATCCTATGGTGAAGAACTCTTTTAAACGTTCCTCAGATATGGTTGAGGGAACACAGTTACAGATGGTTGGTGTTTTGGACGTCATGATGTGCAAGGAACTAACAAGAAAAGCCACATGCCGATTCAGTTTAATGGTGAGATTGACACTTAAGTGATGAAGATCCAAACAAGTAATGGCGGCTTAGTTAAGGGCTAATGACATATAAGGAAAATTAAGCCGGCATGATAAGCCACCATGACTACAGATATTTTAAGAAGACAAATTCAGCTAAGTAGTGAGACAAAGAAGTTTCCTACATTGCTTGGTATTATTCCAGATCAAATGGTTATTCAAAATGAAAACCATTCTAGTCCTAAAAAGTTCAGTACAGAGGAGTCGGTAAGTTCTGAAGCAGCCTTTTAATCAGAGAAAGGGATCTGTTGATCAAGAAGAGGTACAAAAACACTACCGCGCGAGCATATATATGACTTTTTGGATCAGAAAAGGTTGGCGGTGGAAGAACTACGATGAACTATGATGAACTATGAAGAACACGCAAGAGCTTGGAAACCCTAATGCAGATCTGAGAACTGAAGGAAAGAAAACTTACGGTTGCAGGTCTACTCCGGAGGTAGCCGCAGTTTCTCTGGATCGGTTCAGGTTGATGCAGCGGCCCAGGGTCAATGGAAACAGAGATGAGGCACGGCGGCGGCAGAAATCAAGCAGCAGGGGGTTTGTGAGAGGAAGAAGACGGAGTGAGAGAGGAAAGTGAGAAGGCCAAGTCGTGCCTATTTATAAGGGAAAGATGCAAACAGACGGGCACGAATATCAAGGAAGAGCTGAACAATGGTTATCTAGCTACATAGGCGCCTCGATTCTCGGGAGACATTAAAGATTAAACATCCGTTGGGAGATGGTGTCATGAAAGTTTTTTGCGTTTTCAAAAGATGATGTCACGGTGGGTTACAACAACTTCAGTGAAGATAAGAAGATGAATTTTTGTCTAAGTATTGAAGATTGACCAAGAACGAAGTTCAAAGTCAACCTGGGGCCTGATGTTGGGGATATTACTATCAGTATGACCCGCCAAGGAGGGGCCGGGTCAGCCCCAATGGCGGGTTACATAAGAAGCCTAGTGAACATCCAAGATGATAGTTTATTAAACCTTATAGAAGGCCCAAAGGCCTGGGGGCGGCTTATGGCCCGATATTGTAAACCGCCGTATGTAAGGAAAGACTTGCAAAGAAAGGCATGTAAAGGAAGTCCCCGTGCCGGACACGATTATGAGCCGGCCGGGACTCTGTATGCCACCAGGCGTCAACCCATGTATATAAGGGGACGACCCGGTGGCGGCTTAGGGCGAGAAACAAGAAGTCGATAACCAAGCCGACGAGTTGAGCCTCTTGGTGATCGAAACCCCAGCAATACCAATCGCAACTAGACGTAGGCTTTTACCTCCATCGTAAGGGGCCGAACTAGTATAAAACCCTCTCGTGTCCTTTGTCCCGATTAACCCCTTTAAGCTTCCTATTGTGATGTCCCTACGACTAAGTCCTTGCCCTAGGACATCTGCCGTGACAATTCCACGACAGAAACTGTCATGGAAAAACGAAGGAAGCTCCTATAAGCCATCATACAGTCATAATTATAATCTCAAACTACAAACCCATATAAGCCCTATAAAAATCTTATGGCATGGAGGGCAGCCTGTTCATAGGCATGGACAAAAGCACACGAGGCCAAGCTCTAAAAAAATACACCCTTAATGGAACTGGATCAGAACCATCCCCTGGAAGCTCCAGTTCCACCCCATCAAGAATGGACCCAATCTGGCTGCATCATGCGTTAAGTTCTTGTTGATACCCCCTATCATTAACACAGAACACAAATCATTAAGCATGTACTTATTTCATTGGGAAAATTATTTTTAGCAGAGGAGAAAATGAGCACACTAAGAGCTTGCTACACATTCACCAAGAAATACATGACAAAACTAGCCTTGATACATTATTTTTTTTGCATGGAAAATCTGTTGAAATCTATGAACAAAAGTAGAATACTAACATCTCCATCAGTTCAGCTAAAATGCTGCATTCAAAAGAGCCCATATATCTTATTGTGCAAAGGTCAATTACCTCGAGCATAACTCATGTCTCGCTATTGGGATTAACTGCTCCAAATTTCCATGCATCATGATTTTTACAATGATCACATAACATACCAGCATAAGCAAACAAACATATTTAACAGCCGTACATTCACAACACATATAATATAGTGGGATGTAGATACTATTTGGAGAAACAACAATAGAAAAGGCAAACTACATCTATAACCATGAGCCATAATAGGGAAACCCATCAGGCAAATATATTAACCCATAAATGTAGTTAATCAACTTATTCATAAAGGCCCTCCAACAATCTAAGAGACATGTAATGAAGAAAACAAATGGTAGAAGACGAACTGCCCTATTATATAAACAGAAAGCAACAAGTCCATGGTATATAAATTTTATGATAAACACAACTCTACTTTTAAATAGAGAAAATAGGCTAGAAAATAGGCTAGTCGCACTCATGTATAAAGAATGTCTTAATTATAGCAGCTCTATGTATAAAGTGTGTCTTAATTATACAAAGCAGATTCAGATACTATTTAATAATGGGGAACTCACAGCATGGCCATCTGAAGTGCAGTCAAAGATATCCCATTTGGTTTTGATGTTCCTAGTTGGATGAAGAGGGTCGTGCTTCTGAAGAGAGATACGCAAGTATATGTAGTACCTCACATTAATACATGATTTGGTTGCATGCATGTCAGCACACACTCTTTTTCACATCAACTCCTAATTTAAGCGAAAATAGCCAAAAAAAACTCAGTACGAAAACTAACACAATGCAGACCAAGATTTACTTGGTATTAGAACAAATCATACAAATTCAATATTTGCTCAATGGCAACTGAGGAAGAACTCTATAACTATCCTAATTGGCACTGATCATTGCATGATATCAATATTGCTCTTTTACAGAACTAAATTTAGACAACCATGTAAGCTCTGAACATTGTTCTTGATTAAAAGGCCAAAAGGATAAACAAATGGAATAAGTCTCACTGTTAAAACTCAATTTGCACTCAATTTCTTATCGGAACAGCCACAATCAATGTTCGTTGCATTCACGCTTACCTTGAGGGACAGAGTACACCCCCTTGCAAAATTAGAAAGGGAAAACTAAGGATAACATAAGAACATGAGTCAGCGGAACCTAAGAAAGAGGAGCTAAAATCGATCAGGTAGAACCTACCATCAGCTCTTGATATGTCAAGTACAGATAAAGCCATAAGAGCAGCAAAGTAAATAAGCTCCATGTACTACCCATTGAATCTAGAATGCACTGTTTGGAAGAGCATCGGACGAATCCAACCATCTCTGGTCAGAGACATACCAAGGTCCGACCTAACAACCCCTCTTTTCTTCTTCTCTCGCCTCCTCACATATTAAAAATATTGCATATTAATTTCTTATTTATTAATGGAAAGCACAAGGAAAGTTCGATGTGAATTCAGTGACTTGAAATAAATAAGCGACAATTAAATGAGACATTCAACCAAGGAAAAACATAATGTTTTGCATGCCTTCTTTTTACTGACTATAAAGCCGAGAATACATTCACAGTCACCACGGAGGAAGTAAAACAAAACACATATCCCTGTTTGTTTGGGGTTTTGCTTCTGCTTTTGCAGCTTTTCCACTTTGGCCAAAAAGCCATAAAAGCTCCTAAATAGGTGTTTTTGGAGCATTTCTGGCTTTTGATGAATCAATATAACAATATTCAGCTCCAAAAGCCATAAAAGCTCTAAAAGCACCTATTGAGGAGCTTTTATGGCTTTATGGCTAAAATAGAAAAGCTGCAAAAGCAGAAGCCAAAGCCTAGACAAACAGGGCCTTAAATGGACTTATATATTACTGAAATGTACCAATGATGGCTGCTATCACCGCTAGCATAGGGATCACCTACCACTCAAAACCCAACCATTCCATGGCATACCCCATCATCTACAAAACAACCAAGTAGAAAAATAATTTTGTAAGCACTTAATTCTCTTTGAGGTAGGCATTACAACAAACAGCAGGTTGTGCTGCCACCTCCACACAAAGTCATGAGATGGAAAGGATAGAACAAAAAACACTAACTCACGCACTCTGCACATGGAATGCCCAATGCCGATGTTGCTTCTCTCAGACAATGGCATAGGCGAAGGCCGGCTACTTGACCCAGCTCTGGCTTTCAACAATTTGACTAACAAAAAACAGATTTTTAACATCCACAATTTGTACTGGGTAATTTGGAACAACTGATTCAACTTCTATAATTAGACGCTGATAACAAATGATTTATTGGATAATTTGGACTGCTCTACAACATTTAAGAGTGGCACTAATTGCTCAGTTTCTAATTTTTTACTTGTCACATCCACTGAGTAAGGTGAGCTCATTCTCTGATGCAAATAAAACAATGCTTGGGAAAATGCTTAGAAACAGTTGTAGCAAGTTCAAGATCAAGTTGAACAGAGTAAGGTCTAAATGGCATCTCCCATTTTCTAAAAGGCAAAAGATCTTAATGGCCCCATGACTGAATAATATGTGTAGCTGGAGAGAATCTTCTTAGTACAACTTAACTGAATTCGCTAACTTGAAGTAACAATGAAAAAAGAAGAAAGCATTCATAAAATGTAGATTCTCTCTTGTTTGAACATATTACATGACTCAGCATCTTCTTGTAGGAAAGGAAAAAACTCAAATAAAGAAGGATAAAATAAGAACGAAGCCATGAACAGCGCATCGAGGAATCAGTATAACAATTTTGAAATACAATAATTTCATAATCTTGCAAAATCACAACAAAACATGAAGTAGTTATGAACAATTAGAAATACATTATATTGAAGGTTGAGTAAAATCTTTCTTTGTTTGAGCAATATATAGCTGCAGATATTTTACAAAATCAATACCTAACAAGAATCTAAGCCTCTTTAGACTCCTTTTCTGAGCTAAATATGCAGGCTTTCCATGGAAATTTTTACAATATATTTGTTCTATGAACAAATGCTTCCTTTCATTCCTTTTTTTGAAGCGGGTCTCATGCCATCAGTAGCCCAGCACCAACCAGCCAGCACCTATTTACAACAATCATGCATGCAGCAGGAAGCTAGCAAAAAAACACAATAGGTGCCCAGACACACATACACATAACTAAGGCAGTAAGCAAACACACAACCAGAACTCATAGCTAGCAAGCGAGCGCTACCAGCACAAGTTAACATGATGGCCCTAGAAATATAACCAAGCTCGCTGATTCCCCAACGACATAGCATTCACAAATCACAGTGCAATATGGCACAACCAGGTGACCTTTGACACGATTACCAAATTACATAGTTCTAGACTTCTAGTAAAGAATTGTACTAAGAATTGAAGAGATAGATTTAAAAAATATACTTCCGCGTATAAGCAGAATCATGTTTGCAATGCATGTGTATATTTTATCTGGTATAGCAATACATTATTTAGACACAGAGAATTAAAAGCCTAGCTTAAGAGCTTCAAGCTAACCAACCAGAATAGTATGTATGATGCTACCACCAAGCCAGCCACAACAATCATGCATGCAGCAGCAAGCCATAAAAAAGAACACAATGGGTTCCCGGACACACACATCACTAAGCCAGCAAGCACACACACAACAAGAACTCATAGCAATCAAAGCGCAGAGGATAGGAGGACAGTTGGGACCGAAACGAAATTACCTTGTTGGCGAAGGATGTCCAGGTGGAAGCGACTAGAGGCGGCGGCCACGACGGCGAATCCAGGAAGCAGCTGCGCAAAAGGAGACATGCATTCATCAGTTGGCAATGGAAGCATCCATCATATTCGTACATACCTGCGTTTCTTTATGAGCACTCCACTTCTCTGTCTCACACCATTGACCTCCACCTTGATAATGTTGTTAATGAACAACACATGATCCATGGGGTGATGATAAACCTTGCATGTATCCCAAAAATTGACGGGAGGCAGTGCGGAGTATTAGATCTCTGACCTCTAACCGGCCGATGAGCCAATGGAAGAAGGGGGCAGTGAGGGCGGTGTTGAAAACGTAAGCCTAGCACCGGAAGGGAGCATCGAGAGGAGCACCTCATGGGTGGAATCCTGCTACTGCGCGTGCAAGCACGTCGCAGACCACCTTCTTCTCCTCCTCACCGCCCAACTCTTCTTCCTTCTAGCGAACTTCTCCATCTTGTGCACAGACATCAAATGAACGTGTGATCCAACTGCTCATCCCTGTACTCCATCTTCTCCCCCATTGGCTTAGGCCTAATTTGTCCTAGCAAAAGAAATCACATGATGAGAAAATGAACGAATTCACAACAAATATTTCAAATCAAGATACATCCATTAGCAGGCCCAAAATATATAAATAGAGGAGTTCCTAATTGCCGACCAGAGCGCACCGCCGTCCGCCGCACCACGAGGAAAAGGCGGAGTACAGCCTCCTGTGAATCGCGCCCGAGACCCAGCCTCGTCGCAGTTCCCGATCCAAGAGCAGATCGAGCCGCCGCCAACCTCTAGGTCGCGCCCATCCTCGCCGGTGCAGGCCGATGCTGGCTGGTGATACTCTCTCCTATCAGTCGTCGCACCTCCCTCTCCTTTTTCCTCTCTCTTTCTCCCTCCTCTCCTTCCTTTTCTCTCTCTCCCTCATCTTCTCTCCCCCTAGGGTTCTTGCGGGAGGAGGGGCATAGGCAGACGCCGGCCGGTCACCCTTTCCCGTCCGCCGCCAGACCTCCCTCTCCTCTCCCCTCACTCTTTCTCCCTCCTCCCATCTTCCTCCTCCTCCCTCTCTCCCTCCCATATTCCTCTCTATCTGGTCGGATTCGTGCGGGAGGGGACTGGTTGTGCATAGTGCATGGCAGGACTGGATTGGGTTGGTTTGGGTGCATGTGCGGCACACGGGATGGGAGGAGGGATGAGACAAATTCTCTCTCACCTGGGCGCCACTCACCCAGCCAATACGCATGTGAGACGAGCCCACCGGTCATTGGGCATAAAAATGAACCGCGGGGTGAAAAACAATTAACCGCAAGCGAAAATCCAACGACTCAGATGCGTTAGAAGGCATATCAGACGGTCACGGACGGCTCAATCAGGGAAGCATCCTGGAGGCAAGTTGGCTAGGGTCCTTATATGTTAGAATTACTCCATGCATCATATGAACTTGTGCCCATGGACTAAGTTGAAGTATATCATGTCTACTACATGCCCATGTCTTTTGCATAAATATTAATGTTGCTATGCTTGCTATTATGTGTCTCCAAAGTCAGCATCATAATGTTATTGTTCTGCATTCCCATATTTCCTCCAAGTCTGAGAATCAGCTTATATCGTGTTTGCATCTTGACTTGATGATTCCCATGAACCTTTTGCTCATATGGTTATGCCATATTGTGTGCTTTGAGCTCCATGATATGTACTAGCATGCCATGATTTTGCTTGCCATGTTCTTGCATTGTAGCTTAATTATTTCTTGCCTCCAACATGCCATCGAATAAACTCTACTCATGCATATGCTTTGTTTTTCACTAAGTCCTAATCTGTGTTATCAAGTTGCTTTTTTGCATTGATCATCTTGAATTAATATCGATGCCTATGAACCTGAACCTTAATGATATTTGAAGCATGTTGTCTGTACTTGAAGTGCACATCAAGTTTGTGTCCATATTATTCCTGTAGCATGTTGTTTCCTTGATTGCAAAGTGCTTAGTTGCTGTTTTGGGAAGATTGTGTTTGAAACTTGTATTGAGTGTGTGTGTTGAACCGTTGCTCCCTTTTGAGCGTGCTTTATATGAAACTTGCTTGGTATTGCATGTAGTTTCATCATGCCATGTTGCATCCATGTTGTGGAATCGCTGTGGTGTTGTTTTGCTTGCATTTGCATCAATGCCATGTTTAACTTGATTTGCTCATATCTTCTAGGCCGTAGCTCCGAATTAAATGAACTTTATATGTAACTTGACTAGAAAAATATGTAGATCATCTTGGTGCACTTTAACTTGCTGTTTAACAACTTCAACATAATGTTTTGTTCAGATCTGAACCAATTTCGAAATTTGCATATGGGGACTTACCGGAATTGTTATATGTTGTTTCTGGCCTCATTTAAACTTGCTTTGATGTGTTGTTCTTGTATGCATCATCTCTTGACATAAGTAGCATCTTGTAGACTTGTCATGCATCATACTTGGATGAGCATCATGCCATGTTTATGTGTTGTGCGTTTACCATGTTTTTTGCTTCTTTTCGGTTGTGCTTCTTCTCGTTTGTTCCCGTTTCGTTGCGATCATGAGGATTCGTTCAAATACGCTTGGTTCGTCTATGTTGCTTCGTCTACTTCATGGATTTAGTCTTCTTCCTAGAGGGATTTCAGGCAAAATGACCGTCACCTTGGACCTCACTACTGTCTTTGCTATGCTAGTTGTCCCGCTGCCATCACTATGTCGCGCTACCTACCACTTGTTTATCAAGCCTCCCAGATTGCCATGATAGCCTCTAACCTTTTTAGCATTCCTAGCAAACGGTTGTTTGGCTATGTTACCGCTTTGCTCAGCCCCTCTTATAGCATTGCTAGTTGCAGGTCGTTCCATGTTGGGACATGGATATCATGGGATATCACAACATATCTTATTTAATTAATGCATCTATATACTTGGTAAAGGGTGGAAGGTTCGGCCTTATGCCTTGTGTTTTGTTCCACTCTTGCCGCCCTAATTCCCGTCATACCAAAGTTATGTTCCTTGATTTTGCGTCCCTAACACAGTGAGGGTTTATGGGCCCCTCTTGATAGTTCGCTTTGAATAAAACTCTTCCAGCAAGGCCCAACATTGGTTTTACCATTTGTCTAATAACAACTAAAACTCGCATAGGGAACGGCTAGCACCCGAGGTCTCTTAATCAACCCCCCAGGCCAGTGCTCCTCATGAGTGTTGGTCCAGCTACCGATCAGTTGGCGGTGCCACCTCAGGGCAACTCGATGGTATTTTTGGCTATCGTCCACTATGCATAGATGGTGTTGTCCTGAGAACGAGATACGCGCGGCTACTATCAGGATATTGACGCACGGGGTGGTCTTGATGGTTTTGTTTTACCATTGTCAAAATGTCTTGTGCACCGGGATTCCAAGTCTGATCGGAAGGTCCCGTGATGGAGGATTGTCTCCGCGGATTGTGATCTTGTCATGGGCTAAGTTGGGACACCCCTGCAGGGTTTAAACTTTCGAGAGCCATGCCTGCAGTTCTATGGCAGATGGGAATTTGTTAATATCCGGTTGTAGTGAACTTGAAGTAAACTCAATCAAGATACACCAACCGCATGTGTAACCCTAACCGTCTCTTTCAAGTGAGTTCGAGAAGAGAACACGGTTCTGTTTTGTTTGAACATAAGTAGTTCAGGATAACTTATTTATCATTACTAGTTTGCAGCCGTTTGCGTACTTCCTCATTCTACTTTTGTACTCGTAAGGTAGCCACCATACTTTGCTTAGCCACTGCTGCAACCTCACCACTTACCCTTTCCTACCCATTTAGCTTTGCTAGTCTTGATACCCATGGTAATGGGATTGTTGAGTCCTCGTGGCTCACAGATTACTACAACTAGAGTTGCAGGTACAGGTTACGCGGTGTTCATGACGTGAGAGCGATGTTTACATGTTTTGGAGTTCTTCTTCCTCTTTATCGATCTTGGGTTAGGTTCCTGGTCGGCAGCCTGGGCTAGCAGGGTGGATGTTATTTGAGCTTCTATTTGTGTTTCATCCGTAGTCGGATGTTGTTCCCATGTATGATATTTGATGTATTCTTGCGGCATTTGTGTGTCTTTGTATGTATCCCCAACTATTATTTAATGGTACGATATAATGATATCCACCTTGCAAAAGTGTTTCAATATGCGGTTCTATCCTTGGTGGGACCTTTCGAGTTCCTTTAGGATAGAATCGCATATTGGGCGTGACAAAGGACAATGGGAGGTGACGTGCACAGGAGCTGGCTCGTGAGGCAGAGCTCAGCCACTTGGGTTTACCAAGCACAAACATCGTGCCAGTCATTAATCATGATGCGGTCATGGGTTGGCTTGCAAGGGCATACGACATTCATGGCAATGAGGCACCGGACAGACAGATGATAATCATAGAGCAACTCATGATTAAGGTAGAGCGAGTTCTGATAGATGCAAGAAGGATACATGTTGAAGGGACGGACCCACGCGGCTTGGGGATAGCATAGCCCGAGGGGTGCCCCCAATTGAACAAACCAAAACGGCGTCACCTGGCACCGTTGCTGAAGAGGTGTTGGAGTATTTGAAGACGCATGTTGTAGAAGTCGCTCCTCAAGAGCCGCCTAGGTCCTGAACCTTGGGAGGCTCTGGAGGCCCCGGGGTATCGCGAGGATCTGTCACCAACTCTGACAGGATCGCCTAGTGCCTGGCCTCCTAAGCCGCCAGGATGCCCTGCATGCGCCGCTGATGCACGACAGCCCTATTAAGCAAGCCGAAAGGCATGCTTAAGTAGCTGTGAGGGGGACCCTCACACCGGCCATCATGGGACAGCCAAAAGAGATCCCGAAACATCGCCATGTTGAGCCTGGGGATGTTGACGCAGGCGCGCAGCTCACTGTCCTCGCCGCGGTAGGGAGCTGCGCTAGGTGGTGGGTGACGGTCACCCCGCATAGCTCTTGCGTCCTAAAGCTCGTCGATTGCCCTGGTGATGAAGTCCTGAGCGCCTGGTGCCTCAAGCCATGCACTTTTCTCATGGAAGCACGCATTGAAGCATGCCTCCAAATGGTGCCTAAGCACCTCCCTCATGACGCTTGCAACGTCAGAGGCCCTCCAGAGGAGATCCCTCGAGCCCAGCCTGAGAGGGGCACCAGGCACACCTTCCTATGCAAGAGAGTGGGAGGTGCCCCGTCAGTGGGTGTAGGTTTTGAGGCAGCGCCGTCGGACACCCGACCCTCCTGAGGTTCTTGGCAGAGCAGCTGTTTCTTCTTCTTGGGGACAGCCTCAGGAGGGTAGCCAACGCCTCCGTCATCTGGGTCCTCGACCGATGCAGCTTGGTAGGCACACTCAAGAGAGCACACCACATCCTTCTCCTCGCAGGCGACCGGGATGATGCCACAGCTTCTCGGCATCTTGAGGACATGGTAGCCATGGTGGGTCACAGCCTTGAACTTGGCCAGGGCCGGGTAGCCAAGGATGGCATTGTACGGGAGGTGAATGTGGGTGACATCGAAGTCGATGAGCTCAGTGCGGTAGTTGTTGCGCTGGCCGAAGGTGACAGTGAGGCGGAACTACCCTATCGGGGTGGTGGAGCCGTTGATCACTCCTGAGAAAGGCTTGGTAGGATGCAGCTGATCATAGGGCACCTACAGTCGGTCGAACGTCATGACAGAGAGGACATTGAGTCCCGCACCGCCATCGATGAGTGTCTTGGTGATGAGCACATTTCTGATGGTAGGCGAGCAGAGCATCGAGAGGGCACCTGTGACACTCCAAAATTTTTACTTTGGTTTTCAGCAAAAACTTTGTGGTTTTTGAAAAGAGGCCATTTAAAATTTTCCAGAAAACCTTCCTCTTAAGAGACTTTCTTTTCTTTGGCAAGGTTTTTATTCTGGCTTCAAACTTTGGTGTTTGACCTTTTGAAACTTTTTCTCTGTTGGTTCTCTCCCTAAATTATTTTTGGGAGTTTAATCTTTTTCTTTAAAAAAAAGAAACTCCATGAAATTTGGGATTTTCTTATCTTGGAACCACCATGACTTGGCATTCTTGCCCATGTGGTAAAACCCCTCCAAAACCTCCCCTACAACTTGTGATCAACCTAAATTCTCTGTCCCAACTAATCCAAACTGGTTTTGGATTTTTATTCCAATTATTTTTCCCTCAATTCAATTCTGAAAATTATTTGGAGCCTGAGAGATTTTCAAAGCAAGTGCCCTATTGCATTTGAGTTTTGACCTCAAACCAATTCTCCTGGATTGTCCTTTGAACCCACAACCCAGAACCATCTTGATCCACTCCTCCTCTTTTCAAATTTGTCAAAATTCAGTCTCTGCAAGTTTGGACCAGATTTGCCAAATTTGGTGAAATTCATATCTACACTCCTCCAAAAATTCCACCAAAATTCAGGCAGCCTATTTGAGCAAGGAGAAGCCACCCCACCAAAAATCAGCCCAAGGAAAAATCACCAGAGGCCAATTTCATTCGGCACTGTTACTGTTCAATGTTCAGAAATTCAGTTCAGTGTCATCTTCAGTTTCGACAGTTTCAGTCACGCGGCCATAGTGCACTTGGCATGTTGCTCGCGGCCTCGTTTGCTTGTCCGAAGCTTCACACGCGCACTTGGCGCGACCCTGGCATCGGTGGCGCCCTGGCCCGCCTGCGCCAGCGTGTCTTGCGGCGGCCGGCTCCCCGTAACGGCCGACAGGGAGGAGAACGGCGGCGCAACGCCGTTCGGCACCGCCCAAATCTTCTGGTGGCTCCGCGTGGCCTTCTCCGTGCCAGCGCACGCATGCGGCACCGTCGCCGTGGCGCAGCATGCACGGAGAGCGCTCTCTGCCGCCGACGGGCCCGCGCCACCCCGTTCCGTCAAGCTCGACCCAAATGCCCAATCCCCGGCCAGCTTAGCACAAAAATGGACCCGTTGAACCTCCGTGATAACGCTCGACCCCCTAACCACCCCGACCGAGCACTGCGCCACCGTAATCGCTCGCCGGAAATCTCCATTCACGGCAACCGCCTCGGACCGCCTATATAAAGGGGTCCCGAGCTCACTCTCGTGCATGCAGCACCTCCACTACTCACCAACACCCCGCCAGGCCACTGGGAGGACCTCGAGGAGGTCTCCTTCCCCGGCTCCGGCCGCCTCGCCCCGCCTCGGCCTCCAGCTCGATTCACTTCGGTGAGGCCACCTCCGGCGCCCAAACCTCGTCCGTAGCCCTCTCTTGCACCCAGTAGTCTAACCCCCACCTCAATTTAATCTTTGCAGCCCTCTCCGACGAGCTCCATCCACGCCCGAACCACCGTCCGCCGTAGTTGAGACCGCCGTCGACGTGCTGCTCACCGGCGACCAACACCACCACCCACCGTTGCGGAAGGACACGGTGAGCACATTGGTAAACTCTGATCCCCATGCCTTGCCGTGGATCGCCGCCGGCGACCACAGCAGCTCTCGGGCGCCGACGAGCCTCGTCCCTCCCATTTGAAATTTAAACATGACAAGTGGGACCCGCTGTCAGCCTCTCTGTCCTTTCTAAACGAAGCGTTATCTGAAAACGCTCTCTGCCAAATACGTTTTCTCTTCGGGCTGGCGTAATCGCTACCGAAGCGTTTTCTGCTTTTATAAACTAGCCCCTGGAAATCTTCTGTTTCATTGCAGATAAGTCCCTGGACAAAAACCCTTATAACTTTTAATCAGAAAAGTATTTTTGATTGATTCTTTTTCTGTTCTCTTTAAAATTTTGTCTAGTTTTTTATCGGATTTATTTGAAAAATATTTGGTTTACCTTCTGTGCTCTCCTTGATATTTACGTTAGCGCATATATCTTCTTTAAACGTAGATACCGAAGGAGGTGACGGAGCCGCGAACTTCACCGAGCTAGGCTCCGACTACTCTGAACCAGGCAAGCATGTTTGAACTTTTGATATGATGAGTGTCTTGGCATGTTTTGCATTTAGTTAGTTTCATGGCATGCCGGTGAGTATACCGATGAACGTTATTTTATGTGATAATGAGGTAAGTGAGTTCGATGATCCATACGTGGATGAATGTGAATATGAATGGCCATGCGTTGGCATGAGGATGGGTACGACGGCAGTGTTGTAGCATGCCAGTCTTACGCCAGACTATGTGACTTCAGTGTCAAACCATATCGGTCCAGTACCTATCATTTCCTTCCTTGTACTACCACATGTTTTCCGCAAGGAATATGGTTTAGTAAGTTCCAAACCGCTTTCATGGTACACACCAAAGAGGAGAGGCCGTGATGATGGTTCCATGGCCCTGGATTAAAGCCATTCATCCGGTCAGGGGGCATGGGTGTTTCCGGTTGGGACCGAGAGGGGGGCACCCCTTAGAGCGCGCGTATATAAATTTGATCCCATGCTATTCGAGATTGTGATCTCCCCGTCTCAAAAGTTTTTCTTGGACGATGACTAGGGTGATTCCTAGCATCCAGAGGTAGGATGGGTGTGTACCGGTTAGCTGTGTTTTCTTCTGAAATACCGTAAACGGAACTAGTCCTTCGAGACTACGGAAATCCGTTGACTGTGGGAAAAATTTTGTACAAACTCTGCAGAGTCATATATTCCTCCAAATCATCTCTTCCATGTCAAGTTTCGTTCCTTCTTATCCTAATCAATTGTCAGCTTTGATGACAGAGACTCCGGTGAATCGCATGAGTGCTAAGTCCGGTGAAATGATCACTCCTGTGGATGGACTAACCCGTTTGTTTTCATGAATTGAATGTTTATTATGAGTATTATTTACTTGTGAATTAAAGCCCTTTCTGTGATGTCGCTCAGACGTCCGACTGTGGCATTTCTTTTTAAAGCCCTTTATGCGATGTCGCTCAGACGTCCGACTGTGGCATTTCTTTTAAAGCCCTTTATGTGATGTCGCTCAGACGTCCGACTGTGGCATTTCTTTTAAAGCCATTTATGTGGTGTCGCTGAGATGCCCGACTGTGGCATCATTTTCCTTATTTTTATTTGCTCACCTTTCGAGGCGTCGCTTCAGACACCCGATCGGTCCTTATTTATGTTTTGTGGAATTTCAGGCGGACTACCGCCGTTTTTTTCCCTTTTTACTTACCCGTTATGCCAGTTTTGTTTATTGTGCATTAAGGAATTAATCTTGTTGCATCCATGCATGCATTTGTTATATCTTACGTCCGAACTGTCTTGCGAGTACTTTCAAAGTACTCACTGGCTTGTTGATTTGGCCAGATGCTGACGAAGGCGATCTCATGGATGAAGAGTTCGATAGCGAGCCCGACACTTAGAGGAGTCCCAGTCAGTCTTGTGCGACCCTGGATTTGGCCACTGTTTTATATCCGCTTCCGCTACCAAATAAATTCATCGAGCCTCTCCTCGACGTTCGATGAGATGACAGACGTAAAGTCTTGTCTTTCTCTCCCCGCTGTGTTTTTCCACCACCAGCCTATCCTTGAGTCAGTAGTATGTCTCCACACCACTGTGTTCTGTCCGCCATTATGTATGATTATTGGCGTACTTGTAATAATTTGGTTGAGCAACCGTAGTTCGACCCTATAATATATTTTATGCTACTGGCTTATTGTATCAAGAATTTGTCTGCCAGTGTGGAGGATTTCTCTCATACTGGACTTAAAAGATTGGCTTTTCAATAAATATTTTTATTGGAAAACCGGTCGTGACAAGCTTTGTGGCATTTCTTTTAAAGCCCTTTTTGTGATGTCGCTCAGACGTCCGACTGTGGCATTTCTTTTAAAGCCCTTTTTGTGATGTCGCTCAGACGTCCGACTGTGGCATTTCTTTTAAAGCCCTTTATGTGGTGTCACTGAGATGCCCAACTGTGGCATCATTTTCCTCATTTTTATTTGTTCACCTTTCGAGGCGTCGCTTCAGACACCCGATCGGTCCTTATTTATGTTCTGTGGAATTTCAGGCGGACTACCGCCGTTTTTTTCCCTTTTTACTTACCCGTTATGCCAGTTTTGTTTATTGTGCATTAAGGAATTAATCTTGTTGCATCCATGCATGCATTTGTTATATCTTACGTCCGAACTGTCTTGCGAGTACTTTCAAAGTACTCACTGGCTTGTTGATTTGGCCAGATGCTGACGAAGGCGATCTCATGGATGAAGAGTTCGATAGCGAGCCCGACACTTAGAGGAGTCCCAGTCAGTCTTGTGCGACCCTGGATTTGGCCACTGTTTTATATCCGCTTCCGCTACCAAATAAATTCATCGAGCCTCTCCTCGACGTTCGATGAGATGACAGACGTAAAGTCTTGTCTTTCTCTCCCCGCTGTGTTTTTCCACCACCAGCCTATCCTTGAGTCAGTAGTATGTCTCCACACCACTGTGTTCTGTCCGCCATTATGTATGATTATTGGCGTACTTGTAATAATTTGGTTGAGCAACCGTAGTTCGACCCTGTAATATATTTTATGCTACTGGCTTATTGTATCAAGAATTTGTCTGCCAGTGTGGAGGATTTCTCTCATACTGGACTTAAAAGATTGGCTTTTCAATAAATATTTTTATTGGAAAACCGGTCGTGACAAGCTTTGTGGCATTTCTTTTAAAGCCCTTTTTGTGATGTCGCTCAGACGTCCGACTGTGGCATTTCTTTTAAAGCCCTTTATGTGATGTCGCTCAGACGTCCGACTGTGGCATTTCTTTTAAAGCCCTTTATGTGGTGTCGCTGAGATGCCCGACTGTGGCATCATTTTCCTCATTTTTATTTGTTCACCTTTCGAGGCGTCGCTTCAGACACCCGATCGGTCCTTATTTATGTTCTGTGGAATTTCAGGCGGACTACCGACGTTTTTTTCCCTTTTTACTTACCCGTTATGCCAGTTTTGTTTATTGTGCATTAAGGAATTAATCTTGTTGCATCCATGCATGCATTTTTTATATCTTACGTCCGAACTGTCTTGCGAGTACTTTCAAAGTACTCATTGGCTTGTTGATTTGGCCAGATGCTGACGAAGGCGATCTCATGTATTAAGAGTTCGATAGCGAGCCCGACACTTAGAGGAGTCCCAGTCAGTCTTGTGCGGCACTGGATTTGGCCACTGTTTTATATCCGCTTCCGCTACCAAATAAATTCATCGAGCCTCTCCTCGACGTTCGATGAGATGACAGACGTAAAGTCTTGTCTTTCTCTCCCCGCTGTGTTTTTCCACCACCAGCCTATCCTTGAGTCAGTAGTATGTCTCCACACCACTGTGTTCTGTCCGCCATTATGTATGATTATTGGCGTACTTGTAATAATTTGGTTGAGCAACCGTAGTTCGACCCTGTAATATATTTTATGCTACTGGCTTATTGTATCAAGAATTTGTCTGCCAGTGTGGAGGATTCTCTCATACTGGACTTAAAAGATTGGCTTTTCAATAAATATTTTTATTGGAAAACCGGTCGTGACAAGCTTGGTACCAGAGCCAGGCTGACTGTAGGAAGCCGCTAGGTGCGATCGCTAATTGGATATTAGCCTGATAGAGCTAATTTATATTTTTGCAATGGTAGCCATTTTCTGTCAGTCAACATAAATTTATGATCTGACCCTGCAGAATTTTGCCTACTTTTGTAGATGGCCGACGTCAGCTGCGAGTCTCAGACCTTCGCCAACGTACCCGATGGGTTCGTCAAGCTTCTTTCTTCCATCGTTCAGGTCGCGATGGGGCCATCCGTGCGCCCAGTCTTCACACTCTACCAGCACCGAGTCAACGACAGTCTGACCATGCACCAGGCCGCGGTGCAGTTCAGGGGAGGGCGTGGTGAGTTACGCCGCTTCCGATTCGTGGGAAGAGCCATGCCTACGGAGAGGCATGCTATGCAGATGGCAGCCCACGAGGCGATAGCTCGTCTCAGGGATGTCCTTCCCGTGATGAAGACTCGTCGTTACCGTTATCTTTCGTGCCATGTGCCTTACACCTGTCACTACGCATATCCCTGCCCCAGAGGAGAATGAGACGAGGCTTTTGAGATGCTCATTGAATATCTCCGGGCCCTGGAGGCAGCCTTCGACAACCTGGTGGACGACTTCGTAGCTACCCGCATGGACTCAGTCCATGGCTGTGCTGCCAACAGGAGGGAGCTCCTACCCATCGCTCCGCCACCGACTTTTGTCTCGTCATCAGCATCTTTTATGCCTACTCGTCGCCTGCCTTCTACCGAAGAATTTAACCAAGTCATTGCACCCACTCCAGCGCGTACTACACCAACCTTCGCGCCCACTCCTGTACGTGTTGCTCCGCCCCTGGCGACCGCTCCGCCCGCTCTGCGCAACACTACACGTATGGAGCCCATTAGCGAGGAGGAGGTTGAGTCCCCAACCTCGCTACGCCTCGCCCTCGGCAGGGCAAGGGAGGTCGTCAACATTTCTGCCTGAGTACGCTTAGCTGCCGTGTGTTGTACCGCTTTGTAAGATATGTGCATAGGCTGGGAGAAGTAGCCTGTTTTCGCATCATGTAGGATCTGGAGAAGTGCACTAGCCTTAATAACATGTCAGGATTAGGTACGCATATCCTGAGTGATGTACTGTATAATTACCGCCCGCGTGTAAGATGTGTAATGAGCAGTCCTTCTCCGTGCGCAAGTCGTTTTATTTTTTTAAGTAAGCTGAGTTATTTAATTCTATTTGCCAGCTTTATGCATTTTATGGTTTTGTTTTTGCGACTCTTTCCGCTTTTCTTATGGGTTTTACAAAATATATCCCCAGAGTGAAAAATGTCTCGTCCTTGGACTCGCTCCATGCCAATTCCATCAGAGGAAAATTATGATGCACAACCCAGCAACGAGTTCACTCAGGGACAGTCAAGCCAACCGGGAAATGAATCGGCACTTTCACAAATGTGCCGCCTTTATGAACAGAGTCAGCAACAACATCGTGAAATAATGAACCAAGTCATCAACATGGGAAATCACCATGGACAGTATCAGCAACATTCCAAGTTATCTGAGCTACAGAAGACACGTCCTCAAACATTTTCTCACACTGACAAGCCTCTTGAAGCCGAGGACTGGCTTCGAGATATGGAGAGGAAATTAATTATTGCAAAGTGTTCAGATCTCGAGAAAGTACTATATGCTCCACACTATCTCACAGGAGCAGCCGCATCGTGGTGGGAGAATTTTCTGCACATGCATCCCAACGAAAATGACATAACCTGGGATGATTTCAAGGAAGGTTTCCGTGGTGCACATATTCCTAAGAGTATTATGAAAATCAAGAAGAGAGAATTTGATGACCTCAAACAAAGAAACATGACAGTGTCAGATTACAACAGTCAATTTACCCTATTATCCCGCTACGCCAATGAGGAGCATATGACTGAAATCAAGAAGATGGAGAAATTCCTTGACGGTCTGGCGCTCGCACTTAAATGCCAACTGGTCGTGCACACTTTTCCTGATTTTAAAACGCTGGTGGACAAGGCCATTACTCTGGAAAATGAGAGACGCAGTCTGGAAGATATCCGCAAGCGAAAAAGGGACCAGACTAACCACACTCGCAATCACCGAAGCAAGATAGATTTTAAAAAGGGTGGGACACCCAAATTCTCATCCAATGTCTCACGCCCAATCAAGAATTTTCATGCAAGGGACAAGGAATTCACCTATCGCCCCGGCGTTACTTGTTATGCTTGTGGAGAAGAAGGGCACTATGCCAAACAGTGCCCCAAGCCAAGGAACTCAACCCCAAAGCCGAACAACGACAACAATAATTCAGCGCCCAAACGAAACAATTTCAATCCCAACAATAACCACAGGAAGGGTCATCTGAACCACGTAACCAAAGAGGAGGCACAAAATGCTTCGGATATCGTACTCGGTACGTTTCCTGTCAACACAATACCTGCAATGGTTTTGTTTGATTCTGGAGCTTCTCACTCTTTCATCTCGAAAAGTTTTGCTTTGCAAAATAATTTTTCGATGCTTCCTTTGGAGAAATCCATAATAATCAAGTCCCCCGGGATTCAGCAAGTTTCTCAGAATTACTGTCAGAATGTGGTCATTGAGTTTGAAGGATTGGAGTTTTACGCAAATCTTATTGTATTGGAAAATAAAGGGCTGGATGTCATCCTAGGGATGGATTGGCTAACCACCAATAAAGGTTTTATAGACTGTTTCAACAGGACCGTGATTCTCACCCACCACCAAGGGAAGACAATAAGAGTATCAGCCAAGGAGGGAAAAAGACCCCGGCAACCGAGATTAAATAAGGTGGACGTTTCTGAGCTAAACAAGGTTCCAGTAGTGTGTGAATTTCCAGATGCATTCCCTGAAGAGCTTCCAGGCATGCCACCAGATCGAGAAATAGAATTCCGCATTGGGCTAGCACCAGGAACCACCCCCATATACAAGAAACCATACAGAATGGCACCATCCGAGTTGATTGAATTGAAGAAGCAGATAAAGGAATTACTGGATAAAGGGTACATTCGGGCCAGCTCCTCACCTTGGGGATCACCAATTTTATTTGCCAAGAAGAAGGATGGAACGCTGAGATTGTGTATCGACTATCGAGCACTTAACATGGTCACAGTCAAAAACAAATACCCGATGCCAAGGATAAATGATTTGTTTGATCAACTTGCTCAGGCCAAGGTATTCTCAAAGATTGACTTAAGGTCAGGATACCATCAATTGAAGGTACGAATGGAAGATATCCCCAAAACAGCCTTCACCTCCAGATATGGACTGTACGAGTTCACAGTGATGCCATTTGGATTAACTAACGCCCCGGCATATTTTGTTCACCTCATGAACAAAGTATTTATGAAGTTTATGGACAAATTCGTCGTAGTATTCATCGACGATATTCTGGTATACTCCAAAACACCAGAAGAGCACGCAGAACATCTCAGGATTGTACTAGGAGAGCTAAGGAAACACCAATTGTATGCCAAGTTCAGCAAGTGCGAATTTTGGCTAAGACAAGTAGGTTTTCTAGGCCACGTGCTGACTCGAGACGGTATAGCAGTGGACCCAGAGAAAGTCAAGGCCGTACTCGACTGGAAGTCACCAGCCAGCGTAACGGACATACGAAGTTTCTTGGGAATGGCAGGGTATTACCGCAGATTTATTGAAGGATTTTCCACCATATCCAAGCCTATGACATAGTTACTCAAGAAAGATAAGAAGTTTGAATGGACAGAAGCCTGCGAGAAAAGCTTCCAAGAGCTAAAGCGGAAGTTAACAACAGCACCAGTATTAATTGTACCCGATATACACAAGAATTTTGAAGTATTTTGTGACGCATCCAGAAAGGGTCTCGGATGCGTGTTGATGCAAGAAGGCAAGGTTGTCGCCTACGCTTCAAGGCAACTTCGCAAACACGAGGAAAATTATCCCACTCCTAATTTAGAAATGGCAGCAGTTATTCATGCACTCAAGGAATGGAGGCATTTTCTACTTGGGAATCGATGTGAGATATATACGGATCACAAAAGCCTCAAATACATTTTTACGCAGCCAGAACTAAATTTACGGCAACACCGCTGGTTAGAATTGGTAAAGGATTATGATGTTGGTATCCATTACCATCCAGGGAAAGCAAACGTAGTGGCCGATGCCCTGAGTCGGAACCCCAGCTCCGACGGGAACTATCTGCACAGCTTGAGGCCCGAATTCCATCAAGAATTTGTCAAGCTCAACTTGATAATGGTAGCAGAAGGCACCATATCAAACTTGGAAATACAACCACTCCTTGTGGAGAAAATTGAAGAGGCTCAGTCCGGTCACCCCAGCATTGAAGGAATTAAAAGGAAGTTGAGTATGGGCAAGGCCTCGGAATTCCTCATAGACAAGGAAGGAATATTATGGTACAGAGAAAGGCTATGCGTGCCAAACATAGAAGACCTTAAACAGCAAGTTTTAACTGAAGCACACACCACTCCATATACGATCCACCCTGGAGGAACCAAAATGTATAAGGATATTCAGGAAAGATTTTGGTGGCACGATATGAAGAGGGACATAGCCGCTTTCATTGCATGCTGCGACTCGTGTCAACGCATAAAAGCTGAACATCAGAGACCATCCGGACTACTACAACCTAACAAAATACCTGAGTGGAAATGGGATGAAATAGGGATGGATTTTATTGTCGGATTACCTCGGTCACGACACGGGAATGATGCCATATGGGTCATCACTGACAGGTTGACCAAAGTAGCACACTTTATTCCAGTGAAGACAACCTACACCACTCAGAGGCTTGCCAGAATTTATCTTTCCCGCATAGTATGTCTGCACGGTGTCCCGAAGACTATAATTTCCGACAGAGGCACTCAGTTCGTCTCAAGATTTTGGGAGCAATTACAACAGGCTCTGGGAACCCAACTAGCCTTCAGTACCGCATACCATCCTCAGACTGATGGACAAACAGAACGCGTAAACCATGTTTTAGAAGACATGCTGAGAACATGTGTCCTCACCTATGGAACCAGTTGGGAGGACAGCCTGCCATATGCCGAGTTCGCATACAACAACAGTTACCAGGCCAGCCTGCAAATGGCTCCTTTCGAAGCCCTATACGGAAGGAGATGTCGTACCCCGTTAAATTGGTCAGAGACCGAAGACAGCCGCATCTTCGGACCAGATATGCTCAGAGAAGCCGAGGAAAAAGTCAAGCTAATCAGGGACCGACTTAAGACCGCTCAAAGTCGACAGAAAAGTTATTATGATCAGAAACATCGTAGGGTCAGCTTCGAACCCGGTGAATTCGTATACTTGAGAGTATCCCCGATGAGAGGATTGCAACGGTTTAAGATTAAAGGAAAATTAGCACCAAGATTCATTGGACCATTTTGCATAGTGGCACGAAGAGGCACTGTAGCCTACCAGCTAGACTTACCCGAAGACTTGTCCGACATTCACGACGTGTTCCACGTCTCTCAATTAAGGAAGTGCGTAAGCAACCCAGAGAAACAAGTATCTCATGAGAACATTGACATACAGCCAGACCTCACTTATCGAGAACGTCCCATAAGAATATTAGAGGAGTCTGGAAGGAGGACCCGACAGAAAACCATCAAGTTTTTCAAAGTCCGGTGGAGCAATCACACCGACAGTGAAGCAACCTGGGAAAGCGAGGATTTTCTTCGGACAGAGCATCCACACTTATTTAAGGATCAGCTGAAATCTCGGGGACGAGATTTTTCCTAAGGGGGTAGGTGTTGTGACACTCCAAAATTTTTACTTTGGTTTTCAGCAAAATCTTTGTGGTTTTTGAAAAGAGGCCATTTAAAATTTTCCAGAAAACCTTCCTCTTAAGAGACTTTCTTTTCTTTGGCAAGGTTTTTATTCTGGCTTCGAACTTTGGTGTTTGACCTTTTGAAACTTTTTCTCTGTTGGTTCTCTCCCTAAATTATTTTTGGGAGTTTAATCTTTTTCTTTTAAAAAAAAGAAACTCCATGAAATTTGGGATTTTCTTATCTTGGAACCACCATGACTTGGCATTCTTGCCCATGTGGTAAAACCCCTCCAAAACCGCCCCTACAACTTGTGATCAACCTAAATTCTCTGTCCCAACTAATCCAAACTGGTTTTGGATTTTTATTCCAATTATTTTTCCCTCAATTCAATTCTGAAAATTATTTGGAGCCTGAGAGATTTTCAAAGCAAGTGCCCTACTGCATTTGAGTTTTGACCTGATTGTCCTTTGAACCCACAACCCAGAACCATCTTGATCCACTCCTCCTCTTTTCAAATTTTTCAAAATTCAGTCTCTGCAAGTTTGGACCAGATTTGCCAAATTTGGTGAAATTCATATCTACACTCCTCCAAAAATTCCACCAAAATTCAGGCAGCCTATTTGAGCAAGGAGAAGCCACCCCACCAAAAATCAGCCCAAGGAAAAATCACCAGAGGCCAATTTCATTCGGTCGAACACCTTGTGGGCACTGTTACTTGTCACATCCTAGCTAGCCATGCATTAGAGTGTTGCATCATGTTTACTCTTTCATCAGAAACTTGAAATGGGGATCTGTGAAACCCTCAGAATCTTTTTGAAAATGACCCAAATAAAAATTTCTCCAAAAGGGTCCAAGAAAATGCTCATGTTGCTCTCTGAAAATATTGGACAGAGATAAAAATCAAACCAATATTTTTAAGAGCTCATAGGTATTTATTTTGGGCATTTGGAATTAATGCATAAATATTTGCATTGGAAATATATTAATTATATATATTAATATATGTCCAAATATTATGCCATTTATAAAGGAGCTCTGGAATAATATATCTAGCTCCTGCAAAAATTGGCATAAGGAAATAAAATGATTTAATATTTTATTTAAATCAAAACAAATGTCAGAAATTAGAAAACAGAAAATAATTAAAAGGGAGAGGCTTACCTGGGCTCCTCCCTGTGCAGCCCAGCCAGCTGGCCGGCCCAGCCAGCAGGTGGCCCAGCCCACCACTGCAGCCCTTCGTCGTCTTCCTCCCCTCGCCCCGAAGCTGCTGCGTGCTCGCACGCGCACGGCTGCGCGGCCACCTCCTGCTTGCCGACGAGCTCCTGGCCGCGTGGACGACTCCCGCAGGCCGTCCCGATCCCCCCTGCTCTCTCTCACTCTTCCCCGGCTCTTCCCTCCTCTCCCTCGCTCTCTCTCTCTCATGGCCGAACACCACCGTCGCCGCCGTTCGCCATAGCAGCCGTCTCCGGCCACCCCTCGCTCCCCCGACTAGCTCAGGAGCTCCGCCTCGACCCCCTATTCCTCCCCACCGCTCCACGGGTCCCCGGAAGCCCTGCATCGCTGCCACGTCGCCGTTCCCCTCTTCGGGCTCCGACCATCGTCGCCGTCGAATTCGTCGTCTCCAGCGCGTCCCCGAGCCCGCTAACCATCCCTGCAGCTCCGCGGTGAGCCCCCGAGTCGTTTCCCCCTTCTCCCCTGGTCCCTTTCGACCTCTAGGCCCTAGCCCCACCTTGGCCGAGAGCTCCACGCCGCCGGCGATGTCGCCGTCGTGGCCACGGTCACCGTAGCACCCAACCGAGCACACTATCGTGCTCCACACCTCACTAGGAGCACGCAGCACGCACTAACGCCTCCCCAAACCCCCTGCAACACCGATCCCGACCGCACCCGAACTCCGGCGGCCGCAGCCGAGCTCGCCGCCGTCGACTCCGGCCACCCCAGGCCCAGCCACAGCCACCGTTCGACGCGCGGGAGCAAGGGCTCTCCAACGAGCCCAAGCACGGCCTTGCCCGTGCCCTGTAGCGCGATCCCGCGTCGCGCCGCCGTCTCGGGCCTCGCCGACGTCACGTCGCCGGTGGGTTTGACCCATTTTGACCACGACAGGAATCCCCCTGAGTCCCTGACAGGTGGGCCCAGCCCTGTAGCTAATTAGGATTAGTGCTAACCACTGTTAGTTAACCCCCTGACACTGACCAGTGGACCCCAGCGCCACTAATCCCTACTTAGGATTAATTTAAACCTGTTAAACCCCCCTGTCACTGACGTGTGGCCCCCACACGTCAGGTTTGACCCCAGACAGCCGCAGTTGACCACTGACGTCATGCTGGCGCAATAATTATAATTTCTGGATTTAATTTAAATCAGGAAATTCCAGAATATTATTTAAACTTCAAAAATTCATAACTTTTATTCTGTAACTCCAAATTGGACAAATTATATATGAAAAATGATCAGAAAAATCCAATCTATCCATCTGTACTATTTTCATGCATGATCAAACAAGTTAAATTGATGTTTCAAGCAGAACAAGGAAAAGCACTTTAAGAGGCCATGTTTGAGTTTGAAATTTGAATCTTTGATTCAAATTTGTTCAAACCCTTCTGGTTTTAGTTGCATTGGTCCAACACACTCATATTGCTATGTTTCATGCATGCATCATATTGTTGCACATTGTTTGGTAATGGTTGTGTATCGGTGTCCTTGCGACAGGTTCTGCCCCCGAGGAGTACCGTGATTACCCTAACGAAGAATCATATCCGTGCATCGAACCATCAGGCAAGCAACCAACCATTTGATCATATCGATACAATCCCATGTTCTCGCTCCTGCTCTCTTTTACTGCATTAAGACAACGCGTTTCAAACTGTTGTGTGCTACGGTAGTTGAACCCATTTCCTCTGCATGACCTGTCATTGCCACAGTAACTAGATGAAACCCACTAGCATGTGTAGGAGTTGATTGAGCCATATGTATGTGTTGTTCCTACCTTGCTATGCCTGCTATGCTTAGAGTCGTGTCAGGTCTGGTTCATCTGGGTGATGGGCTAGAGTGAAATGTTTATGTCGGTAATGAGAGTGGTGTGGTGAACACGATTTGGTAAAGGTATCGATGAGAGGCCATGTAGGAGTACATGGTGGGTTGTTTCATTGAAGCCGACCTTAAGCACTGAGATCTGTATGTGTGATTTAAGATACAGATACTACCATGCATTGGGCCCTGAAATATGACCCCGCTCGACTTCTTATTCACCCTAGCTCTCTGTCCAGGAGTTGCAAGTAGTTTCTGGTGTTTGTAGCCTACTGGAGGCCGTGGACAGCGCTGACTGTAGGGGTGGGCTGTGATGCGGTAGGTACGTGGCACGGTGTACCGAATACCCGTTAGGTATCTCGGGAACCCTGTTCACATCGTTCGGGGCCGTATGGGAAACCTCGGCCGGACTCCCTGCGGATGGAACCTGAATAGGCGATAAACCTGGACTAGAGGCTTAAGTGTTTAGGTAGGTCATGGTCTACACCCACGTCGGCTTTCGCTTGAAGTCTGCCGAGCACATGTCGTGTGCAGACGCTAAGTGGTGGAAACATGTATGAAGAAGTACACCCCTGCAGGGTTAACATGATCTATTCGAATAGCCGCGTCCGCGGTAAAGGACTACTTGGTTGCCTATACAGTTCATAGACAAGTAAATGGAAACTACTAAAAGCCTCAAGATAAGTGTGAGTGCCGAGGATGGCTCTTCCGTAGGAAGACGGAGGTGGATCCTCGGTAGTGTATTGAAGTGGTGAATAGTGGACTCGTGTGCGCAAAACTATTTCAAGTTGGAGTATCGTAGGATAGCCTAGCCAAGAGTCAAAGCTGGCTTGCTGCAATAACTCCACCAACCTTCTTGATACTATGCATGTATGTAGGATCTGATGTAAGTCTTGCTGAGTACCTTTGTACTCATGTTGCTATAATCTACATTTTTACAGAAGACGCTGCAACCCCTTCTGATGGGTTCTATGTAGACGTTGACATCAACGAGTAGGCTAAAGACCCAGGTGGTGACCCTGAGCTTGTGAAGGACCACGTAGTATAGGTAGGCTTTCCAAGCCTCTTTTATTTTACTAGTTGTCTGTACTCAGACAAGTTACTTCCGCTGCTGGTTTGTATGACTGTATGACTTGTATGTTGGGTCGTGAGACCCGTACCTTTGTGTGTATGATATGTATGGCTCCCTGAGCCTTAAATAAAGTACTTGTGTCGTAGAGTCATGTTGTGATGCTTCGTTGTATTTGCACATATCGAGCATATTGTGTGTATGATTGAAATGCTTGGTATGTGTGGGATCTGACTATCTAGTTGTTTATCTTTAGTAGCCTCTCTTACCGGGAAATGTCTCCTAGTGTTACCGCTGAGCCATGGTAGCTTGCTACTGCTCTGGAACACTTAGGCTGGCCGGCATGTGTCCTTCTTCGTTCCTGTGTCTGTCCCTTCGGGGAAATGTCACGCTTTGAGTACCGGAGTCCTGTTAGCCCGCTACAGCCCGGTTTACCGGAGTCCTGCTAGCCCAGTGCTACAGCCCGGACCCATTTGCTGATGACCGACACGTTCGGAGCTGGGTCATGGATGCCTGTCCCTATAAGTCTGTGCCACTTTGGGTTTACGACTAGTCATGTCAGCCCGGGCTCTTTATCATATGGATGCTAGCGACACTATCATATACGTGAGCCAAAAGGCGCAAACGGTCCCGGGCAAAGGTAAGGCGACACCCGTGGGAATACCGTGCGTGAGGCCACAAAGTGATATGAGGTGTTACCGGCTAGATCGATGTGACCTCGAGTCGGGGTCCTGACAGCGTTGGCATCAGAGCCGGACTGCCTGTAGGTTCTCCAAGCCAAACTGGTCGATGTTGAGTCTAGAAATTCTTTAGTGATATGTAGGGGAATTGTTTGTGGGTTGGAACGTAAGGCTCTTTTTACTCCTTTATCTTATGACATTCTGATCTGAGTCAGTCCATTCTTCCACCGGGGGTTAAGGAATTAGGATCTGTTCTCTCTATCAGGATCACGAGTTACTAATCAGTAGTACCTTATAAGTTGATGGATTCAAGCCTAGTTCAGTTTTACTACCACATGATGTTGTTAGAATGGATTCAGAACTTTGATATGATGATGTTGAGTGTGTACGAAATCCTTTGTCAAATGTCTCAAAATCCTTTTTGAGCATTTACAGCTGTTATGCTGCCGAAATTTTGCTAGAAATTCTAATGCCTTTGCATTATGATTGTGCTTTCAGATGGCCACTCGCGACCTCAATCAAGTGGTTCGCCTAACTCGATGCCTAGATGTACCCGGCCATACTGCCAAGTTGGTCAGGGTAATGACTGAGGCTGGATACCGTTGGTATCCTGAGTACACGGTCGAAGAGCAATTCCGAGACTTTAATCAAAGCCAGTATCTCTGCACTGTCAGGATATTTCCATCTTATCCTGGATCCACCGAGCCTCTTCACTGCTCCTATGGACTCGGGGTTACTATTGAGATGGCTGTGCAGGACGCCGCCTACTCTATGATGACCATTATGCGAGTCAGATCTGGTTTATTTCGGGACTCTGATTTCCGGTATATGCCAGGATCACTTCCGGGAGCACAAGGGTATCTCCAGGCTATTTATGCTGACCCCACTCAGGAGGATTCACGGACTCGCACCACTGCTGAGATGCTCGAGGATAAGGACCGTGAAAATCGGGCCTTGAGGTTAGAGCTCTTCAATACCCGTGCTGACCACTGGGCCACATTGACTCGGTTCGCACCGGCGGTGCAAGCTGGATATTCAGATATGCACGATCTCTATCCTGTGAGATCTGCTCTGCCAGACGTGATGGTTTGGCGTGATGTAGGAGGCATCACCCCACCTCGCGGTCCCCGCAGGCCACCGTCTGTTGGTCCAAGGCCTCATCCTAGCCCCTATGGTCCACAAGCTCCGCGAGACCATCTGTTTCCGGATGATCATGTTGAGCTTCCAGGCTATGGAGGTGACTTCTACGAGGACTACTACGGATCGGTCTGAGTTAGTGGTAGTATCACTAGTTCGCACTAGCTGTGTCTTCTATCGTCCCGCGTGACTCGTGGGATATGACCTAGTTTGTACTCTTCCGGAGGTGTAGAAAAATAATGTATAGGAGCTTGGGATGCCTCCGATGAGATGTAATCCTCTTTTCACCGTATTAGTACTTTGTTTGGTCTTGTACTAAACCCTGTATGGTGTGTATGACGATGGAATAAAAGAAGCAGTTTCTGTATCTACCATGTCATACGGATGATCATCTTGCATTCCGAATTATTCCTTACATTATGTATCCTATGTCGGAATTTTATCATCATGACTAAATCATTGTCTTGTTTACCTAGGATGGTCAACACGCGGACTAACCCTGCTCCTCAAGAGCAGGCCGAAGGCAGTGAAGTCAGGGATGCAAATCTGCCTCATCCTCCTTCACTAGCCGAGGTTATGATGGAAGCTGAGAGAAACAAGCGGGAGACCAACCGTTTGTTGGAGCGTATTGAACAGAACACAGCACACCATCAGAGGACTAACGTGGTGTCACTCAGTGATTTTATCAAATTACATCCACCCACGTTCCACCACTCCGTCGAGCCTCTCGACGCTGATGACTGGCTTCGCAGTATCGCTCACAAGCTGCGTTCCGCGCTGGTAGCGGAGGCTGACAAGATCACCTTTGCTGCATATCATCTTGAAGGCCCCGCCAGTCTATGGTGGGAGAATTATGGAGCTATGCGCCCAGCGGGCCATGTCACTACTTGGGCCGAATTCAGCGAGGCTTTCCGTGAACATCACATTCCGGAGGGTCTCATGGACCGTAAACGTGAGGAATTCTGCAATTTCACCCAAGGCCGACTTTCTGTGGATGTTTATAGCAGGGAGTTTGGTAATCTCGCACGATATGGAACCGAGGAAGTTTCTACTGACGCCAAGAAGCAAGCAAGGTTCCGTAAGGGGCTTAGTCCTGAGCTTCGCCGCGACCTCCGTCTGCATGAGTGCACATCTTTTCAGAAACTTGTCAACAAAGCCATCAGTGCTGAAACTGGTCAGACTGACTATGACGCAACACGCAAGCATGGCCGCGATATGGGTTCCTCATCCGGTGCTGGTCCTCAGAAGCGCCGCGTGTGGGTACCCAACACCGCCCTGCCACCCAGGTTCACACCGAGGCCATCTTTCCAGGCGCCTCGCCCTGTTCAACAGTCTGCACCGGCCAAGCCCTATGGGGGTCCAACTAACAATGCTCCTCCACGTACCAGTTCTGTGATTTGTTTCAAATGTGGGGAATCTGGCCACTATATGCGTGAGTGTCCTCAGACCAACCCCAACCAATCTGCTAAAGCTGTTGGCCGTGGCAAGCCGACAGGAAAAATATTCCACGCCAAACCGGTCACCGCTTCACGTGGCCATGTCAACTGTATCTCTGCCGAAGCAGCTCAAGAGGATCCCAACGTCGTTCTCGGTACGCTTCTTGTTAATTGCCACCCGGCATCTGTTCTTTTCGATACAGGAGCCTCTCATTCTTTTATATCTGAAAACTATGCTCGCTTGCATAACGTTGCATTCTGTGACATGCCAACCTCTATGGTAATTCAAACTCCGGGATCCAAATGGCAAACTTCTAGAGTAAGCCATGGAAATGAAATCCAAGTCGACAGACTTGTTTTTCTCGCATCTTTGATAGCCCTTAAATCTTCAGATATTAATATCATTCTGGGTATGGACTGGATGTCAGCTCATCATGCCCAAATTGATTGCTTCTCTAGGACTGTTCAACTCACCCATCCTTCGGGGAAGATAGTCAATGTCTTGACCCGAATAGCCAAGCGACAGTTATATTCTCTTAACGCCAGCCCTTTGCCAGACCTCGAGGACATTCCGGTAGTCCGTGACTTCCCGGATGTCTTTCCAGAGGAATTGCCAGGTGTTCCACCTGACAGGGATGTTGAGTTCGTAATAGACCTCATTCCAGGAACCGTTCCGATTGCTAGAAGACCTTATAAGATGGCACCACTAGAACTAGCCGAGCTTAAGAAACAACTCGATGAGTCTTTGAAAAAAGGTTTCATCCGACCTAGTTCATCTCCGTGGGCTTGCCCCGTCCTATTCGTCAAGAAGAAGGATGGTACGGATCGGATGGTTGTAGATTACCGACCTGTCAATTTGGTCACAATCAAGAACAAATATCCACTTCCCAGGATCAACAACCTGTATGATCAGCTCGCTGGATCCTCAGTCTTCTCCAAGATGGATTTGAGGTTGGGCTACCATCAAATCAAAATCAGAAACGGGGACATTCCTAAAACGGCCTTCGTTACTCGTTATGGCCAATACGAGTACACCGTCATGTCCTTCGGTTTAACCAACGCTCCAGCCACCTTTTCTCGGTTAATGAACTCAATCTTCATGGAGTATTTGGATAAGTTCGTCGTAGTTTATCTCGATGATATACTCATCTACTCCAAGAACGAGGAAGAACATGCCGAACATCTAAGGCTAGTGTTGAAGAAACTTCGAGAGCATCGCCTTTATGCCAAATTTTCTAAATGTGAATTCTGGTTGACAGAAGTGACCTATCTAGGTCATGTAATATCTGGTAAAGGTATTGCTGTTAACCCTGAGCGAGTTCAAGCCGTTCTTAATTGGACTCCACCTGAATCGGTCAAGCAAGTTCGGAGTTTTCTAGGCTTAGCGAGCTATTGTCGTCGCTTTGTCGAGAACTTCTCCAAAGTTGCCAAACCTCTAACCGAACTCCTCAAGAAAGATAAGAAGTTCGAATGGACTCCACAATGTGAGCACAGCTTTCAGGAAATGAAAAGACGCCTGACCTCTGCTCCCGTGTTGGTACCGCCAGACTTCTCCAAGGACTTTGTTATCTACTGCGACGCCTCGCGACAAGGACTGGGTTGCATTCTCATGCAAGATCGACACGTAATCGCCTACGCTTCACGGCAATTGCACCCACATGAGGAGAACTATCCTACTCATGATCTAGAGCTTGCAGCCGTAGTCTATGCACTTAAGACCTGGCGACATTACCTCCTCGGTAATCGTTGCGAAATATTCACTGATCACCAAAGTCTGAAGTACATTTTCACCCAACCGGATCTGAATCTCAGGCAAAGACGTTGGGTTGAATTGATCACAGACTTCGACTTAGGAATAACCTATACCCCAGGGAAAGCCAACGTCATGGCTGATGCGCTAAGTCGTAAGTCTTATTGTAACAACCTGATGTTACAACAAAGTCAACCGCTTCTCCATGAGGAATTTCGGAAGCTTAACCTTCACATTGTACCTCAAGGTTTTCTTTCCACTTTGGTGGCAAAACCTACCCTTACGGATCAAATTATCAAAGCACAGAAGGTAGATCCGGGAATCTCCCGCATCAAGAGAAACATTCAGAAAGGAATTGCGAATTGTTTCTCCATTAATGATCATGGGGTCGTATACTTCGGGGATCGACTAGTGGTTCCCAAAGTGCGCAACCTGAGGCGATTGATCCTTAAGGAAGCTCATGAATCTCCTCTCACCATGCATCCCGGTAGTACTAAGATGTATCAGGACCTACGCCAGAGGTTCTGGTGGACTAGGATGAAGAGAGAAATTGCTCAGTATGTTGCTAATTGCGACGTCTGTCGTCGTGTAAAAGCAGAGCATCAACGGCCTGCTGGCACCCTTCAACCCTTAGCTATTCCTGAATGGAAATGGGATAAAATTGGTATGGATTTTATTACCGGTTTTCCCAGGACCAAGAGAGGGAATAATGCTATTTTCGTCGTGGTCGATCGTCTTTCCAAAGTAGCTCATTTCTTACCTGTTCGTGAGAGTATAACCGCTAGTCAGCTGGCAGACTTATACATCTCCCGTATAGTGTCTCTCAAATTAACTCGGATCGAGGAAGTCTTTTCACCTCTCGATTTTGGGAAAGTTTCCAAAATGCTATGGGGACTCGTCTCTCCTTTAGCACCGCTTTCCACCCTCAGTCGAGTGGTCAAGTGGAACGCGTCAACCAAATTCTAGAAGACATGCTTCGAGCCTCTGTTATCTCATTCGGAATGGATTGGGAGAAGTGCCTTCCATTTGCCGAATTCGCTTACAACAACAGCTATCAATCTAGCTTGGGTAAAGCCCCTTTTGAAGTTCTCTATGGACGATGGTGTCGAACACCCCTTAACTGGTCAGAGACCGGGGAAAGACAATTCTTTGGCCCAGACATGATTCAGGAAGCAGAAGAACAAGTTCGCATCGTTCGTGAAAAGTTGAAAACAGCCCAATCTCGTCAAAAGAGTCAATATGACCGAAAACATAAGGCTATGACTTTCGAGGTTGACGAGAAGGCTTATCTTCGGGTCACCCCTCTGAAGGGAACCCATCGTTTCGGTATCAAAGGCAAATTGGCTCCTCGTTACATTGGACCTTTTCGCATTCTCGCCAAACGAGGAGAAGTTGCCTACCAGTTGGAACTACCTCCGCACCTCTCCAGAGTCCACGATGTCTTCCACGTTTCTCAACTCAGGCGTTGCTTCTCGGATCCTATCCGTGAAGTGGACCACGAAACGCTTGATCTCCAAGATAATCTTATATATCGAGAGTACCCCATTCGTATCCTCGATCAGGCCGAACGTACCACTCGACGTCATAACATCAAGTTTCTCAAAGTACAATGGTCGCACCATTCTGAGGATGAAGCAACTTGGGAAAGGGAGGATCGTCTTCGACTCGAGTATCCCGCCTTCTTCCCGGAGGAACCCAAATCTCGGGACGAGATTCTTTTGAGTGGGGGTGAGTTGTCACATCCTAGCTAGCCATGCATTAGAGTGTTGCATCATGTTTACTCTTTCATCAGAAACTTGAAATGGGGATCTGTGAAACCCTCAGAATCTTTTTGAAAATGACCCAAATAAAAATTTCTCCAAAAGGGTCCAAGAAAATGCTCATGTTGCTCTCTGAAAATATTGGACAGAGATAAAAATCAAACCAATATTTTTAAGAGCTCATAGGTATTTATTTTGGGCATTTGGAATTAATGCATAAATATTTGCATTGGAAATATATTAATTATATATATTAATATATGTCCAAATATTATGCCATTTATAAAGGAGCTCTGGAATAATATATCTAGCTCCTGCAAAAATTGGCATAAGGAAATAAAATGATTTAATATTTTATTTAAATCAAAACAAATGTCAGAAATTAGAAAACAAAAAATAATTAAAAGGGAGAGGCTTACCTGGGCTCCTCCCTATGCAGCCCAGCCAGCTGGCCGGCCCAGCCAGCAGGCGGCCCAGCCCACCACTGCAGCCCTTCGTCGTCTTCCTCCCCTCGCCCCGAAGCTGCTGCGTGCTCGCACGCGCACGGCTGCGCGGCCACCTCCTGCTTGCCGACGAGCTCCTGGCCGCGTGGACGACTCCCGCAGGCCGTCCCGATCCCCCCTGCTCTCTCTCACTCTTCCCCGGCTCTTCCCTCCTCTCCCTCGCTCTCTCTCTCTCACGGCCGAACACCACCGTCGCCGCCGTTCGCCATAGCAGCCGTCTCCGGCCACCCCTCGCTCCCCCGACTAGCTCAGGAGCTCCGCCTCGACCCCCTCTTCCTCCCCACCGCTCCACGGGTCCCCGGAAGCCCTGCATCGCCGCCACGTCGCCGTTCCCCTCTTCGGGCTCCGACCATCGTCGCCGTCGAATTCGTCGTCTCCAGCGTGTCACCGAGCCCGCTAACCATCCCTGCAGCTCCGCGGTGAGCCCCCGAGTCGTTTCCCCCTTCTCCCCTGGTCCCTTTCGACCTCTAGGCCCTAGCCCCACCTTGGCCGAGAGCTCCACGCCGCCGGCGATGTCGCCGTCGTGGCCACGGTCACCGTAGCACCCAACCGAGCACACTATCGTGCTCCACACCTCACTAGGAGCACGCAGCACGCACTAACGCCTCCCCAAACCCCCTACAACACCGATCCCGACCGCACCCGAACTCCGGCGGCCGCAGCCGAGCTCGCCGCCGTCGACTCCGGCCACCCCAGGCCCAGCCACAGCCACCGTTCGACGCGCGGGAGCAAGGGCTCTCCAACGAGCCCAAGCACGGCCTTGCCCGTGCCCTGTAGCGCGATCCCGCGTCGCGCCGCCGTCTCGGGCCTCGCCGGCGTCACGTCGCCGGTGGGTTTGACCCATTTTGACCACGACAGGAACCCCCCTGAGTCCCTGACAGGTGGGCCCAGCCCTGTAGCTAATTAGGATTAGTGCTAACCACTGTTAGTTAACCCCCTAACACTGACCAGTGGACCCCAGCGCCACTAATCCCTACTTAGGATTAATTTAAACCTGTTAAACCCCCCTGTCACTGACGTGTGGCCCCCACACGTCAGGTTTGACCCCAGACAGCCGCAGTTGACCACTGACGTCATGCTGACGTCATGCTGGCGCAATAATTATAATTTCTGGATTTAATTTAAATCAGGAAATTCCAGAATATTATTTAAACTTCAAAAATTCATAACTTTTATTCTGTAACTCCAAATTGGACAAATTATATATGAAAAATGATCAGAAAAATCCAAGCTATCCATCTGTACTATTTTCATGCATGATCAAACAAGTTAAATTGATGTTTCAAGCAGAACAAGGAAAAGCACTTTAAGAGGCCATGTTTGAGTTTGAAATTTGAATCTTTGATTCAAATTTGTTCAAACCCTTCTGGTTTTAGTTGCATTGGTCCAACACACTCATATTGCTATGTTTCATGCATGCATCATATTGTTGCACATTGTTTGGTAATGGTTGTGTATCGGTGTCCTTGCGACAGGTTCTGCCCCCGAAGAGTACCGTGATTACCCTAACGAAGAATCATATCCGTGCATCGAACCATCAGGCAAGCAACCAACCATTTGATCATATCGATACAATCCCATGTTCTCGCTCCTGCTCTCTTTTACTGCATTAAGACAACGCGTTTCAAACTGCTGTGTGCTACGGTAGTTGAACCCATTTCCTCTGCATGACCTGTCATTGCCACAGTAACTAGATGAAACCCACTAGCATGTGTAGGAGTTGATTGAGCCATATGTATGTGTTGTTCCTACCTTGCTATGCCTGCTATGCTTAGAGTCGTGTCAGGTCTGGTTCATCTGGGTGATGGGCTAGAGTGAAATGTTTATGTCGGTAATGAGAGTGGTGTGGTGAACACGATTTGGTAAAGGTATCGATGAGAGGCCATGTAGGAGTACATGGTGGGTTGTTTCATTGAAGCCGACCTTAAGCACTGAGATCTGTATGTGTGATTTGAGATACAGCTACTACCATGCATTGGGCCCTGAAATATGACCCCGCTCGACTTCTTATTCACCCTAGCTCTCTGTCCAGGAGTTGCAAGTAGTTTCTGGTGTTTGTAGCCTACTGGAGGCCGTGGACAGCGCTGACCGTAGGGGTGGGCTGTGATGCGGTAGGTACATGGCCGGGTGTACCGAATACCCGTTAGGTATCTCGGGAACCCTGTTCACATCGTTCGGGGCCGTATGGGAAACCCCGGCCGGACTCCCTGCGGATGGAACCTGAATAGGCGATAAACCTGGACTAGAGGCTTAAGTGTTTAGGTAGGTCGTGGTCTACACCCACGTCGGCTTTCGCTTGAAGTCTGCCGAGCACATGTCGTGTGCAGACGCTAAGTGGTGGAAACATGTATGAAGAAGTACACCCCTGCAGGGTTAACATGATCTATTCGAATAGCCGCGTCCGCGGTAAAGGACTACTTGGTTGCCTATACAGTTCATAGACAAGTAAATGGAAACTACTAAAAGCCTCAAGATAAGTGTGAGTGCCGAGGATGGCTCTTCCGTAGGAAGACGGAGGTGGATCCTCGGTAGTGTATTGAAGTGGTGAGTAGTGGACTCGTGTGCGCAAAACCATTTCAAATTGAAGTATCGTAGGATAGCCTAGCCAAGAGTCAAAGCTGGCTTGCTGCAATAACTCCACCAACCCTTTTTGATACTATGCATGTATGTAGGATCTGATGTAAGTCTTGCTGAGTACCTTTGTACTCATGTTGCTATAATCTACATTTTTACAGAAGACGCTGCAACCCCTTCTGATGGGTTCTATGTAGATGTTGACATCAACGAGTAGGCTAAAGACCCAGGTGGTGACCCTGAGCTTGTGATGGACCACGTAGTATAGCTAGGCTTTCCAAGCCTCTTTTATTTTACTAGTTGTCTGTACTCAGACAATGTACTTCCGCTGCTGGTTTGTATGACTGTATGACTTGTATGTTGGGTCGTGAGACCCGTACCTTTGTGTATGATATGTATGGCTCCCTGAGCCTTAAATAAAGTACTTGTGTCGTAGAGTCATGTTGTGATGCTTCGTTGTATTTGCACATAGCGAGCATATTGTGTGTATGATTGAAATGCTTGGTATGTGTGGGATCTGACTATCTAGTTGTTTATCTTTAGTAGCCTCTCTTACCGGGAAATGTCTCCTAGTGTTACCGCTGAGCCATGGTAGCTTGCTACTGCTCTGGAACACTTAGGCTGGCCGGCATGTGTCCTTCTTCGTTCCTGTGTCTGTCCCTTCGGGGAAATGTCACGCTTTGAGTACCGGAGTCCTGTTAGCCCGCTACAGCCCGGTTTACCGGAGTCCTGCTAGCCCAGTGCTACAGCCCGGACCCATTTGCTGATGACCGACACGTTCGGAGCTGGGTCATGGATGCCTGTCCCTGTAAGTCTGTGCCACTTTGGGTTTACGACTAGTCATGTCAGCCCGGGCTCTTTATCATATGGATGCTAGCGACACTATCATATACGTGAGCCAAAAGGCGCAAACGGTCCCGGGCAAAGGTAAGGCGACACCCGTGGGAATACCGTGCGTGAGGCCACAAAGTGATATGAGGTGTTACCGGCTAGATCGATGTGACCTCGAGTCGGGGTCCTGACAGTGTTGGCATCAGAGCCGGACTGCCTGTAGGTTCTCCAAGCCAAACTGGTCGATGTTGAGTCTAGAAATTCTTTAGTGATATGTAGGGGAATTGTTTGTGGGTTGGAACGTAAGGCTCTTTTTACTCCTTTATCTTATGACATTCTGATCTGAGTCAGTCCATTCTTCCACCGGGGGTTAAGGAATTAGGATCTGTTCTCTCTATCAGGATCACGAGTTACTAATCAGTAGTACCTTATAAGTTGATGGATTCAAGCCTAGTTCAGTTTTACTACCACATGATGTTGTTAGAATGGATTCAGAACTTTGATATGATGATGTTGAGTGTGTACGAAATCCTTTGTCAAATGTCTCAAAATCCTTTTTGAGCATTTACAGCTGTTATGCTGCCGAAATTTTGCTAGAAATTCTAATGCCTTTGCATTATGATTGTGCTTTCAGATGGCCACTCGCGACCTCAATCAAGTGGTTCGCCTGACTCGATGCCTAGATGTACCCGGCCATACTGCCAAGTTGGTCAGGGTAATGACTGAGGCTGGATACCGTTGGTATCCTGAGTACACGGTCGAAGAGCAATTCCGAGACTTTAATCAAAGCCAGTATCTCTGCACTGTCAGGATATTTCCATCTTATCCTGGATCCACCGAGCCTCTTCACTGCTCCTATGGACTCGGGGTTACTATTGAGATGGCTGTGCATGTTATGTATGGCTCTCTGAGCCTTAAATAAAGTACTTGTGTCGTAGAGTCATGTTGTGATGCTTCGTTGTATTTGCACATATCAAGCATATTGTGTGTATGATTGAAGTGCTTGGTATGTGTGGGATCTGACTATCTAGTTGTTTATCTTTAGTAGCCTCTCTTACCGGGAAATGTCTCCTAGTGTTACCGCTGAGCCATGGTAGCTTGCTACTGCTCTGGAACACTTAGGCTGGCCGGCATGTGTCCTTCTTCGTTCCTGTGTCTGTCCCTTCAGGGAAATGTCACGCTTTGAGTACCGGAGTCCTGTTAGCCCGCTACAGCCCGGTTTACCGGAGTCCTGCTAGCCCAGTGCTACAGCCCGGACCCATTTGCCGATGACCGACACGTTCGGAGCTGGGTCATGGATGCCTGTCCCTGTAAGTCTGTGCCACTTTGGGTTTACGACTAGTCATGTCAGCCCGGGCTCTTTATCATATGGATGCTAGCGACACTATCATATACGTGAGCCAAAAGGCGCAAACGGTCCCGGGCAAAGGTAAGGCGACACCCGTGGGAATACCGTGCGTGAGGCCGCAAAGTGATATGAGGTGTTACCGGCTAGATCGATGTGACATCGAGTCGGGGTCCTGACATTACTGTTCAATGTTCAGAAATTCAGTTCAGTGTCATCTTCAGTTTCGACAGTTTCAGTCACGCGGCCACAGTGCACTTGGCACGTTGCTCGCGGCCTCGTTTGCTTGTCCGAAGCTTCACACGCGCACTTGGCGCGACCCTGGCGTTGGTGGCGCCCTGGCCCGCCTGCGCCAGCGTGTCTTGCAGCGGCCGGCTCCCCGTAACGGCCGACAGGGAGGAGAACGGCGGCGCAACGCCGTTCGGCACCGCCCAAATCTTCTGGTGGCTCCGCGTGGCCTTCTCCGTGCCAGCGCACGCATGCGGCACCGTCGCCGTGGCGCAGCACGCACGGAGAGCGCTCTCTGCCGCCGACGGGCCCGCGCCACCCCGTTCCGTCGAGCTCGACCCAAACGCCCAAACCCCGGCCAGCTTAGCACAAAAATGGACCCGTTGAACCTCCGTGATAATGCTCGACCCCCTAACCACCCCGACCGAGCACTGCGCCACCGTAATCGCTCGCCGGAAATCTCCGTTCACGGCAACCGCCTCGGACCGCCTATATAAAGGGGTCCCGAGCTCACTCTCGTGCACGCAGCACCTCCACTACTCACCAACACCCCGCCAGGCAACTAGGAGGACCTCGAGGAGGTCTCCTTCCCCGGCTCCGGCCGCCTCGCCCCGCCTGGGCCTCCAGCTCGATTCACTTCGGTGAGGCCACCTCCGGCGCCCAAACCTCGTCCGTAGCCCTCTCTTGCACCCAGTAGTCTAACCCCCACCTCAATTTAATCTTTGCAGCCCTCTCCGACGAGCTCTATCCACGCCCGAACCACCGTCCGCCAGAGTTGAGACCGCCGTCGACGTGCTGCTCACCGGCGACCAACACCACCACCCACCGTTGCGGAAGGACACGATGAGCACATTGGTAAACTCTGATCCCCACGCCTTGCCGTGGATCGCCGCCGGCGACCACAGCAGCTCTCGGGCGCCGACGAGCCTCGTCCCTCCCATTTGAAATTTAAACATGACAAGTGGGACCCGTTGTCAGCCTCTCTGTCCTTTCTAAACGAAGCGTTATCTGAAAACGCTCTCTGCCAAATACGTTTTCTCTTCGGGCTGGCGTAATCGCTACCGAAGCGTTTTCTGCTTTTATAAACTAGCCCCTGGAAATCTTCTGTTTCATTACAGATAAGTCCCTGGACAAAAACCCTTATAACTTTTAATCAGAAAAGTATTTTTGATTGATTCTTTTTCTGTTCTCTTTAAAATTTTGTCTAGTTTTTTATCAGATTTATTTGAAAAATATTTGGTTTACCTTCTGTGCTCTCCTTGGTATTTACGTTAGCGCATATATCTTCTTTAAACGTAGATACCGAAGGAGGTGACGGAGCCGCGAACTTCACCGAGCTAGGCTCCGACTACTCTGAACCAGGCAAGCATGTTTGAACTTTTGATATGATGAGTGTCTTGGCATGTTTTGCATTTAGTTAGTTTCATGGCATGCCGGTGAGTATACCGATGAACGTTATTTTATGTGATAATGAGGTAAGTGAGTTCGATGATCCATACGTGGATGAAGGTGAATATGAATGGCCATGTGTTGGCATGAGGATGGGTACGACGGCAGTGTTGTAGCATGCCAGTCTTACGCCAGACTATGTGACTTCAGTGTCAAACCATATCGGTCCAGTACCTATCATTTCCTTCCTTGTACTACCACATGTTTTCCGCAAGGAATATGGTTTAGTAAGTTCCAAACCGCTTTCATGGTACACACCAAAGAGGAGAGGCCGTGATGATGGTTCCATGGCCCTGGATTAAAGCCAGTCATCCGGTCAGGGGGCATGGGTGTTTCCAGTTGGGACCGAGAGGGGGGCACCCCTTAGAGCGCGCGTATATAAATTTGATCCCATGCTATTCGAGATTGTGATCTCCCCGTCTCAAAAGTTTTTCTTGGACGATGACTAGGGTGATTCCTAGCATCGAGAGGTAGGATGGGTGTGTACCGGTTAGCTGTGTTTTCTTCTGAAATACCGTAAACGGAACTAGTCCTTCGAGACTACGGAAATCCGTTGACTGTGGGAAAATTTTTGTACAAACTCTGCAGAGTCATATATTCCTCCAAATCATCTCTTCCATGTCAAGTTTCATTCCTTCTTATCCTAATCAATTGTCAGCTTTGATGACAGAGACTCCGGTGAATCGCATGAGTGCTAAGTCCGGTTAAATGATCACTCCTGTGGATGGACTAACCCGTTTGTTTTCATGAATTGAATGTTTATTATGAGTATTATTTACTTGTGAATTAAAGCCCTTTCTGCGATGTCGCTCAAACGTCCGACTGTGGCATTTCTTTTTAAAGCCCTTTCTGCGATGTCGCTCAGACGTCCGGCTGTGGCATTTCTTTTAAAGCCCTTTATGTGATGTCGCTCAGACGTCCGACTGTGGCATTTCTTTTAAAGCCCTTTATGTGATGTCGCTCAGACGTCCGACTGTGGCATTTCTT